>NC_056601.1:17116803-17256803 GCF_018340385.1 Cyprinus carpio
CATTGAAAATACTTTGTGTTTATCAGCAGCCGAGGACAGATGAGGGTGGGTGGGGAGGGACAGAGGGGGGCGTTAGCATAAGGAAAAGACAGCGAGAAGGGAAAAATGCTGTGAATTGAAACTCGCAAACTTTCTAATGGAAATGGTGTTGACCCCTTGGCGATATTGTTGGAGCTGAGGCATTGTTGCAATCAATATGCGCTCAGGGGAGAGCGCACGGGGCAAGGACCTTTCGTTCCCCACCACGCCGGAAATAATGCGAGACGCTGATTTGTTATTTTCCAGACACGGAGAAAACAAGCAGACGGGTGGCAGTGCATGCAGGTGCCTCATTTTGGGAATACTTCAGAGATATGAAATAAACAGAGTGAGGAAAGAAATGTATCTGCGAATGAGGGATAAACAATATCGTACAGTTAGTGCCGGTCTGCTTTAGGCGGTGGCTGCGTGGGCAAATGGTGTTCATTAGTATTTCATAAATCATTACTGTAATGTTACACTAAGCTCTCTATTTTTTCATTATAATGTTTATAACTGAAAAATAATGCAGTCAGTCAGCTTTAGCATTGCTTTCCTCTTTCTTTTAGTTTTTGGCCTCCATGAGCCTGGTGTCAGAAGCTTTTTAAAAGTGTAATACGAAATTTATTTTATTTATTTATTAATTTATTTATTTTTAATGAAAATGAACAAAATTCCATTATTGATTAGGTACACGAAATCTGTTTTCAAATATATTTTATATACACTACCATTCAAAAATTTGAGATCAGAAAGATTTTCTTTTTTGATATTCTTGAAGTTGTCTCTTCACCAAGCCTGCAATTTTGTTTTTAAATAAAATACAGTAAAAATAATACTGACGTATAATTACAATTTTATTATTGTTTCTTTATTTTAAACTATACTTTATTCCCATGTTGGCAAAGCTGAATTTTTAACAGCCATTACTCCAGTTTTCAGTGTCAGATGATCCTTCAGAAATCATTCTACAGTATTATGCTGATTTGATGCTCAAGAAACTTTTCTACTTATTATCAAAGTTTAAAAAAAGTTATTATTTTTGTAGAAAACATGATGCATTTTTTTTCAGGATTGTTTGATAAATAGAAAGTTTAAAAGAACAACACTGAACAATAAATCTTTTGTAACATTATACATGCCTGTTCTGTCCATTGATCAATTTAATGCATCTTTGCGGAGTAAAATGAATAATTTAATTAAGCAGTAATTAAAATAAAAAAATAAAAAATAAATAGTGACCCCAATCTTTTGGGTCAGTAGTGTATATATTCAATTTTCAAATATTTTTATATTTTTAGCAGTCATACATGACACACAGTTTCTAGGATATGTCATTTTCCTTAAAAGTTTACCTTATATTTAAGTGGGAAAGAAAAAATAGTTATGGCTATCATACTTTTGTCACGATACGCTGCCGGAAGGAACAAAGGAGCCGTGGATTAACAAAACTGTCATTTATTAAACCCAACATACAGGGTAAATCCACACTTGGATTTTTTTCAAAATCATTGGGGCAGCTGGAGTGACAGATTAATCTCCATTGCATTTCTTGAGACTGTATGTGGTTGTGTGGATATTGCCACCTCAAACGCCCCTGGCTGTCCGATGGCAAAAAACAAAGCCAAAATTAGGTGTTGGATAAGTTGAGGATACCCTCATGTGAAGTGGACCACTTGCTTGAACTCAGTATTGCCCACACGTTTTATTGGATATCCTTTCTACTCAAACACACCTGACTGAAGTGGCCATCTAAAAGAGCCTCTTAACGTGTATAGATGCTGCTGCTAAAATGACTCCACTGTATGTAAGGGCCTCTTGACTACTCAGTGGTTGTAAACTGCATATCACACACACACAGATAGAGAGAGAGAGAGAGAGAGAGAGACAATAGTACTTATTTGCTCCCCTGAGTCTGTTCTGCTACCCACTTGGCAGTTCACGTTTTTCTTTTCCATTTACTATCTTAGCAATATATGAGTGTTTCACTTGAACTATAGACATGTATGATTACCATATGAATCCTACACATATGATAAAGAGACCTTGAGAACCGCAAGTCAAAAGTGTGATTCTTAATATAGGCGTTGTGCAGCTCACACAATACTTCTCTTCTCTCAGTTCAGTGTCTTTGACAGCATAGATTAGAACATTTTGTCTGTGAACATAAGGCTGGAATAAATCTGTGCTTGAATAGCAGATACAGCTGTGATTTCTGAAAAGGCAGAAACTTCCCACATGCTAAGAACTTGTTCAACATCGAATACTCTCTTCTTCTCTTTCCAGTGGGAATATAGGAATTATAACTGTTCATGTGCACATGTATTCTGTGCTGTTTTACCTGATTCTCTTATAAAGAATCATGCAAATAATGTCACAGATATGACCAAAAATTAAGAATTTGCTCTATTTTAATTCGTGAGTCTATCTATCTATCTATCTATCTATCTATCTATCTATCTATCTATCTATCTATCTATCTATCTATCTATCTATCTATCTATCTGTCTGTCTGTCTGTCTGTCTGTCTGTCTGTCTGTCTGTCTGTAAGATATCCACACTTTCAAACAGCAAGAAGGCTTTTTAATTTTTCAAACATTATTGAATTTCACTTAATTTTACTCATACTTACATTCAAATTTGTATTAGAGTCCTGCATCCTATTTTCTAACTCAAATTCAGTGATTTTATTTACAATCATTTGATTTACTGCTGCCAAAATCAGTGGAATATACACTCAAACATCTCTTTTGAACAAATTCAGTTGAAATCCACTAGTTTCATAAAGTCACAATCTATCATTCAAATAAAAAGTAGATATGTTTGCACTGAAAAGAATGACAACGTCTTGAGGCTGTTTAGTGAGTTCTCCCCTCGTTTCTCTTTCTCTTTTGAGTCTTTCCCTGTATGACCACCTGGCTGAACGCTCCAGTCTAAAACACCTGACTGCAGCCTGGGAAGGGACCCTTGCGTCTGTGCGTACGTGTGTTTGCATTATATTTAACCGCGGGCTTCTTTCATCTTCACAGACATTGACAAGTTTCCCTGCGTGATTCACCAAGTGCGTATGTGTGCATCTCCTCACCCCCCACGTCCATCATCCTGTCACATACTCTCACACATCTGGCCGTCTGCCCAGATATGTGTGTGACTGTGAGTGTGTTTGGGTGTCTTGTTGATCCTAGCTCACCCCTCTCTTGTCAATCTAGCATTACCCAAGGCCTCTCGTCCTGCCCTGCCTCTGACAAGCATCAAACTCCTTTCCACGGCACTCTTTGTTTCTTTGGTCTTCACTCAATTTCCTAAGGCCGTCCCTCAGGCTCAATACATGATACTGTTCCTTGTTGTGAGAATGCTTGTTAGTCCAGAGGACTGGCTCTCTGTAATACAGTAACCGGTCAGTGAGACTGTAGTAACTCTAGCTTCTATAACTGTATCCTCTTTATCTGAAGCCTGATAAGGTGTAACCCTGTGCTTCAGTTTCCTCTCACACCTGTTTGCCTATTGTTTGGTGTCGCCGCTAGTGTTTCAGCTGCGACAGTAGCCCATTATAAGTCTTACTATTAAATGGATTGATCAACATTATTTTGATGTCATACTCAAGAGCCACATAGGTTTGTGAATGGACATGAAAGGTAATCTAGTGGCCAGAACAATGGCTCTCTGGATCAATTCTCTGCAGTCTGAGGTGGGGCTGTATAGGGAAAGGAGGGCGACAAGGGGCCACTTCTCACGTTTGGACACTGGACGGTATTTGATAGGGACATTTATGTAGAGAGGCTTTGTTAGCGGCAACGTGAAGGTGCAGAAAGGGTATGAGAAGGTAGGTATCTGCTTGGAGGACATGAAATGTATGCAGATGTTAGTGTGTGTTTTGTATTAACCATTTGTAAAAATCATTTTTTTCTAGTTTGTAGTTAAATCAGAAATGGAAATTTTAGCCATTTTATAGCTTTACTAATTAATGAATTTAGTGTAAATGGATCTTTTTTAATGTAATGCTGCCACTCAAATTGAGATCCTCATTGAATATGAAAAATTCAATTTAGTTTTTCATTTCTAACTGTCTTTTATTATATAAAACATCCTAATAAATATAACAAATTATAGAAACATATAGTAAATTAATGTTTAGCTAAATAAATTAAGTCTTGTGTGTGTGTGTGTGTGTGTGTATATATATATATATATATATATTTAAATGTTGTTCATAATAGCTTCTGCTTCCCCTACATACTGTATAATAATTGAAGTCAATTAATATAACTGTAATGAAGGTGATGCAGAGGCTGTGTTAGAATCCATTTGCAGAAGTTTGAGCAAACAGTTCAACAATCCAAAATGTGGGGCAGAAATCAGAGTCGTGGTCACAGGCCAAGAAGTCAAAATCACAGTAATCAGTCCAACCAGCAAACAAGTACGAGGGAAAACCAAAAGGCAAAATCTAGAGAAACAGGCAATAAATCATACATGTAGCAATCAAAACAAGACAATGGAAACCTTTGGTAAGGCAGTGATACTGGCAATACTTCACAAAGGCCTGTTTGGCCTGACCATGCTTAAATGGCTGTCAAACAGGAAGTGATAACAGAAGCAGCAGAGTGAGTTGTACCAGTCTTCTGCTGACGTGGCTTTACGGTACCCGCAGCTTGAGGTCCCTCGTAGAAAGCCAGACCCGTTGTCCTGGTTGGTAGGTAGGGTGTGGGCGACGTCGTCTGTTGGCCTGGAACTCTTGTGTTCTGACGGATCTTTGTAGACGGACATGGGCACTGTCCCACACCCTCTCACTGCGTCTGATCCAGTCAATAGCCGCGTTTCCACTGTCGGGCCAAACGCGGGCGTGCTAGTGCGTGCCAGGGCCAGTCGCGTTTCCACTGTCACTTCCGGGGCTTGATCGTGCCTCGTCGGGGCTTCCTCGGGGTCAACGGCCAGGGTTTTTTGGCCCGACAAAAACCTTGGGCCAAAGCGGGCCAGCTGGGGCTAGAGGAGTGGTTATGAACAAAGGCGGAGTTTCTCCGCGTCTGGAGCGCGTCAGAGCCACGGATCATTTCATAAAGCTACAGCTATAACACCAGCATTAAACACTTTTTAAAATAAGTTGAGCTCAAAACTCACTTTCAGTCAGCAGCGAGTGTTTGAAATAACTCGATCCGATCCGATGTAGATTATAATCACCATAAAAGGCAGAAATATTTATAAGCGATGCAAAAGAATATGCACGCTAGGTATTAACGTTACCATAGTAGGCTAAACATGGTAAATACGACCACTTGAAGAAATCAGATGTCAGCTTCTTATTCTCTATCACAATCGCGTAGTAACATATTTTATCTATCATAAGTCTCGTCTCGATAGTTTAGCTCCACGTAGCCTATGTCATAAAAATATAATAATGGTTTTTGTTCGGGAGCTTTTAGAGAAATTATCATTCATTCTAAATGTGATGTGACTAAAAATGAAACAGTCTCGACTGAAGCAGGCTATTTTCATAACACTTCAGCATTAAAATAAATAAATCAAATTGAAATACATTTATTTCTGTGACAAATTTTCAAGCCTGATAAATTAATTCATTATGCTCAATGTATCACTTATAGTAAAACATCGATGCTTTTGAATTTAAATATATAACAAAGCATGCAAACAAAAGGCCGCTGTTATCGTGTTTGTTTTGTGATCGTGCATGTTCCAGTGATTTATTTCTTATTAGTTTTCTGATAACTTCTCTTTGTTGGTGAAATGAATGGATTGCGTGACGTTGTTCCTGAGAGGCATGTAAAGGGCGGGTTTTAGTAAAGCGCAGCGGAGCTTCTAGCCCGACGGTGGAAACGCAGCACTATTTTGGCCTCGTGCTACTGGCCCGAGGCTATTAGCCCTGCTTGGCCCGTTTTAAGCCCTGGCTCACACTGGCCCAACAGTGGAAAAGCGGCTATTGACTGCAGGTACAGATAAGGGTTCACCTGACCACGGGAACAAGGGGGGTTGGTATCCCAACATGCATTAGAAAGGGGTCATGCCAGTGGAGGAATGAGTTAGGGAGTTTTCAGCATACTCAGCCCATGGAAGGAATTCTGCCCACCGGTTCTGTTCACGACTACAATAAGTTCTGAGATACCTGCCAATCTCCTGGTTTAACCTTTCCACCTGGCCATTTGACTGTGGATGGTATCCTGACGTGAGGCTTACATTGATGTCTAATTGCTTGCAGAAGGCCCTCCAAACCTGAGAGGTAAATTGGTTTCGTCTGTCAGAAACAATATGCTCAGGCAAACCATAGACTCTGAAAACATGGTGGAATAGGGCTTGGGCTGTTTCCATGGCTGTGGGGAGACCTTTGAAAGGGATCAAACGTCAAGCTTTAGAGAAGCGATCAATAATTACTAGTATGGTGGTAGAGTGGCAGGTCTGTGACAAAGTCTATGGACAAGTGAGACCAAGGACGTTGAGGAATCGGTAATGGTTGGAGGAGACCAGAGGGTAGTTCCTTGGGAGTCTTGGATTGAGCGCAAGTATGGCAGTTCTTGACATAGGTTACCACATCTCTGGTCATCGATGGCCACCAGAAGGAGTTCTGTAACAGGCGGAGAGTGTGAGAAATTCCAGGATGTCCTGAGCTCAGAAAGGTGTGAACCCATTGCATGACTCGGAGACGTAAACCTTGAGGCACAAAATGTTTGTTTGGGGGACTGTTTGCTGGTGGTGGTTCCTGCTGATGGGCTCTTTGGATCTCTTCCATAATGTCCCAGGTTACTGGAGCAATGATAACAGATGGTGGAAGAATAGATTCAGGTGTGACATTGTCTGTTGAAGGATCATGACGTCTGGATAGAGCATCAGCCTTACTGTTCTTGCTGCCAGGTCTGTAGGTGACGGTGAACTGGAAACGGGTGAAGAATAAAGACCAGCGGGCTTGATGTGGATTCAGGCATTTGGCACTCTTGATGTATTTCAGGTTTTTATGGTCTGTGATAACTTGGAATGGATTGACTGCTCCCTCAAGCCAATGCCTCCACTCTTCTATGGCTGCCTTCATGGATAGAAGTTCTTTGTTGCCTACATCATAGTTGCGCTCAGCAGAAGTCAGTTTTCTTGAGAAAAATGCGCAAGGGTAGAGTTTTCCTGGTTGACCATGATGCTGGGAAAGAACTGCTCCAATCCCGCAATCAGATGCATCAACTTCTAACTCAAAGGGAAGGTTAGGATCAGGATGCTTGAGAATCGGGGCTGTGGTAAAACTGTTCTTAAGTTTGATTCTTCAGTCCATTTGAGTTTTGATGGTTTACTTTTTAGCAGTGACGTTAGGGGGGATGCAATCAGACTGTAGTTACGAATGAAGCGTCTGTAGAATTTTGCAAAGCCGAGAAATCTCTGAAGTTCTTTTACTGTAGTTGGTTGAGGCCAGTCTGTGACTGCTCTGACCTTGGAGTCATCCATCTTGACACCTTGATGACCGATGTTGTACCCAAGGAAGGACGTTTGCTTGACATGAAACTCACATTTCTTTGCCTTGACATATAGCTGGTTATCCAGCAGGCGGGAGAGTACAGTCTTGACATGTTGGATGTGTTCAGTTTCAGACTTGGAGTAAATTAAGATGTCATCAGTGTATGCCACTACACAGTGGTTCAGCAGATCTCTAAAAATTTAATTGATAAAAGACTGGAAGACTGCTGGAGCATTAGCAAGTCCATATTCCAATTCACCCCAGTAGTAGCACAGATTGAGTTGACGTCGTCAAGTCCTCTCCTCTTCAGTAAGTCTTGAGAAATCCAGTTGCATGGGCTCCTGGCTAGGCACTGACATGGGTAGAGGAACATGGCAGAGCTGGTGTGTGGTAGGAGCCTGTGATGATTGGACAGTTTTCCTTTTGGGAGCATTCCTCATGAGGTTATCGATCTTAATAGCAAGAGTTATATATTCAGTAAATGAACAGTTCTTACCCTTGCACGCCAGTTCAGTCTGTAGATTGATGTTCAAGTTTTGTCGGAACACAGCCTTTAAAGAGATGTCATTCCAGCCACTTTGAGCAGCAAGCGTTCTAAACTCGATAGCATAATCTTCAGCGGTGCAGTTGCCTTGAGAAGCAATTGTGTAGATATATCCTTACCCCCAGCAGGATACTCAAACACCTCTCGTAACTGTTTGACAAAGTAATCATATGAGGTACACAACAAAGAGTCTGTCTCCCAGACTGCTGCAGCCCAATCGATCGCTTTACCAGAAAGCTGTGACAAAAAACAAAAAAAACACATTTCTTTTCATCTGAGTAAAACTTCTTCCTGGCCAGCAAAAAAAATCTCCACTTGACGAATAAAGCCCCGAAATTGCTCAGCTGAAGCATCCAATTTTTCAGGCATAGCAAGTCTTACCGTCTGTGGTGTAGGAGAAGGAAGCGATTAAATGTATTGGGTCAGATGCTCGTTTACAAACTGAAGCTTTTTGAGCTGTTCTTGGTAACCCTTGAGCATTTCACTTTGATAAGCGAAAGCAGCTTGAAGCTGGGAAACTTCCACTGGATTCAATGGAGGCAATGTATTCTGTAATGAGGGTGAGGCAGAGGCTGTGTTAGAATCCATTTGCAGAAGTTTAATGAGCAAACAGTTCAACAATCCAAAATGTGGGGCAGAAATCAGAGTCGTGGTCGTAGGCCAAGAGGTCAAAATCACAGTAATCAGTCCAACCAGCAAACAAGTACAAGGGAAATCCAAAAGGCAAAATCCAGAGAAACAGGCGATAAATCATACACGTAGCAATCACAACAAGACAATGGAAATGCTCAGTAAGGCAGTGATACTGGCAATACTTTGCAAAGGCCTGTTTGGCCTGACCATGCTTAAATGGCTGTCAAACAGGAAGTGATCACAGAAGCAGCAGAGGGAGTGGTACCAGTCAGAACTCGGACGAGGGCTCCCTCTCCTGGTGTGGTGTTACAATAACTTGCAATTAGGGATACAAAGGGGTAGAACATTTCCGGTAAACTTCTGTAAACTTTCCAAAAATCCGCAGAATATTCCAAAAAAATCCTGGAAAGTTTCCAAAATTTCTGGAATGTTTCTGAAATTTACTGGAAGTGTTCAACATTTTTGCAACCCTACTTGCAATTAATATAACTTGCTGGTTTTATTTATTTATTTATTTAGGTTTGAATGTGCATTTGTTAAACTACTGGACATCATGAGTTGCTTGTAGCTTGGTTTAAAATAGTAGGCCTTGCAGTGTAATTTTGAGGAAGTAGGATCCTCAATATTGTGTATTGCATATAAATGATTGTGTGCCTTTACTAAGAAGAAGGGAGCTGTAAATACACACACACACACACACACACACACACACACACACACACACACACACACACACACGTCCCTTCTGCATTTTCCAACAAAAAAAGTGTCAGAAACATGGTCCGCTATGCGATGTGTGGTGGCGCTCATGCAGGCAACGTGACTTCGAGTCTGTCTTGTGTGATTTCCCAATCCGGATCTCATTCCCATTCCCCCTGCTTCTCCATCTCCCTATTATAAAAAAAAGTAAAAAGGCCAAAAATAAAATTGAGAAAATTGCTCCAAAATGCGAGGAAATCATCCTTGCTACAAGCACACAGAGTCCCACACAAACTCGTAGCACGTACACACACTCTTCCCGCTTCTCTCCTGTCTCTCACTGGCTTACTTGGTTCTGGCTGAATAGGCACACTTGTTTGAATGTCATATTTACACCGACGCTTTGTCAGAAAGCGAACTTCCTCGGGCGTGAGCAGAAGAGCCCGAGCATATGGCCGTCAGACTCTGGGGAGATATGACAGCCTATCGGAGCGGGCGTGCGGCGCTGGCCAGGCAGATGCTCTGGGCTTGGCGGCGATTAAGTGGAGATCATCACTGTTTTCTTTGAGCACCACTGTGCCTTGTACTCAGAAGTGTTTGGTTAATCACTGTCTGCATTCGACAGAAGCTGCCAAAACGCTCATTAAGTCGGAATTGTCTCCGACATGTCATGCTTGGATGACGGAATTTTTTTATTTTTTTTGTCAATGTGTTTTTTTTTTCTAAGCGGGAAGGCCAATCACACATCGGTGTGTGTGGTTTGTTGCTCATATGACTCTGATATTCTAAACGTCTGTTTGGAGTTTACTGTATGTAGTGTGTGTGATGTGTGCTTGTGTTGCAGCTCTTCTTTCAGTCTTTGTCTCTTGTGTGCTGATGGTTTTTGTGTGTGTGTGTGTGTGTGTGTGTGTACGCGTCTGGCCTGGCCTCTGAGGAAGGATGCTCTTTCTTTTCTCATCTGTTCGGCTGAGGAGCTTCTGGTTTCTGCATGTTATTAGCAAAACGCTCCGAGTCACACTTATCCAGCTCACTCTGCGTGTGTGTGAGTGTATATATGTGTGGCTGCATGCGGAGGGAGCAACACTTTCTCCTCCTGTGTGAGAAGTGTGTGCATCACACATTGACTAGTATGTTCATGTATTTTTGCTCTCGTTCTCCACGCCGTTCCACTCTTTAAACCATCATCCTCTCTTGATCGCATCCCACAGCGATACTTTATTTGCCTAAACGCTGATGTTCCTTTGCATGAAAATTTTTTTGAAGTGTGGCAAAACCGAGGTATTGTAAGACACGCAGCCTTATGTCTGGTTAATCACAACATAAATACAAATAATAATATGATTACTGCATCTCTGTTGTCATGCGGTGCTGGAAAATAACATTTACCATTCTCTTTTTATGTTAATCGTCTTGTAAGTGAATAACAGACTGCTTCTAGTGCTGAGCTAATGCTGCTATTCTTCCAGCTGTGTAGCTATATATATATATATATATATATATATATATATATATATATATAATATATATATATATATATATATATATATATATATATAAGCTGAAATAACCTATTTGTAACACACCCACACACAGATATTGCATCATGCGATTGGAGGTGCTATTCTCTCAAATGTTAAGCCTTTGCTCAATTGCTCTACAATAACTGCACGGTATTAGAGCGACTTTGAATGCATTTGCATGGCAAAGCAGTCATGCTCACCTTGTAAAAAAAAAAAAAAAAAGACTTGGATCTCATTTTTTTGTAGGTTGGAGATCACTTTAGAGGCTTTTTGCCCCAGTTCAAACTGTTTTATTCCACTTTTCAATGGGCCTTTCAGTTTTCTCTCAAAAGCTTTTTATTTTATGTGGAATATGTAGATATTATTTGCTAGAAGCCTTTCTTGTGGCTTAAATTATAATACCATACATTTATTGATTGATTTGTGCTGCTGTATGAATGCATGCACAATTATTTCCATCAGTAGGTTATTCATCAGAAGTGTTTTTTTGCCCTTAAATATCTTCATTGTACATATTTATATATTCATTTCTTTATGTATTGCAAATGTGTTTTATTAGAATATGCAGATATAATTTGCCTTTCTTATGGCCTAAATTATAAAACATTTATTGATTAATTGATCTGTGCTGCTGTTTGAATCCATACACACTTATTTTTATCAAAATTATTCATCAGTTTTTTTTTTTTGTTTTTTTTTTGGGAGGGGGGGGGTGAATAATCTACATTGATGATTTCTTGTCATCTTTGAGTGTCCTCACGGCTCGCGTCAAGGGGATCTCAGTCAGATTTGTCTTTAGGGATGGCAGAACGAGTAGCATTCTGGTGTTGTGCCGATCACAAACAGGATATGAGGTCTTGATTGAGTAGCGGTGCGTACGAGTCAAAGACAGTCTGTCATAGTGTCCTTACAGAGACACCAAATCCCATCGTGACCACCCTTCAATCACAAGGCCTTGTTTAGTTAACGCTTCATTAGCATGGGTCTCCACGTACAACATGATGGGCAATAGGGATGTCAAAAGTACCAGTACTTTTGTATCAAGTTGATACTACAATTAAAAAATAAATAAATAATAAAAAAGTAAAAGTAGCATCGCGTTGAGTGTCAATTCAAGTGCACTTCTAGGTGAAAATGATCTTCTTGATGAGATATTAATTTAAATGTACTCAGTTTTGTCTTAATGGACAAAAACAATCCAAAAAAAGGATGTAACAAAATATTGGATTAGTGCAGTCGGCCTTATAGTATTATTGCAGCCTAATAGTGTCTGCTGCTCTCTTTTATCTTTAATATCATTCTAATAATAATCATTTACGTTTACATTTAGTCATTTAGCAGATGCTTTTATCCAAAGCGACTTACAAATGAGGACAATGGAAGCAATCAAAATCAACAAAAGAGCAATAATATGCAAGTGCTAGAACAAGTCTCAGTTAGCTTAACGCAGTACACGTAGCAAGGTTTTTTTATTATTATTATTATCATATAATAAATAAAAAGAAAACAGAATAGAGAAAGAATAGAGCAAGCTAGTGTTAAAGGCCTTTTTAGCTTTTGTTAATTGTATAATAAATAAAAAGAAAACAAATAGATAGAATACATAATAATTATGTAAATAATAATTTCTGTGATAGTATAGTGTGACAGTAATAATATTAATAATAAAACTAAACTTTGAAAAATTTAAAAATAAATTAACTATATATATATATATATATATATATATGTGTGTGTGTTTGTGTGTGTGTGTGTGTGTGTGTGTGTGTGTGTGTGTGTGTGTGTGTGTGTGTGTTTTATAAATATTTACATTTTAGAAATGAAGGTGTGGGTCAAATAATAACTGATTTTGCTGTGTTATGAGTACTGGTATTGAGAATGATGGCATTTCACAATTTGGAATCAACTACTGAAACTTTGGTATCATGACAACCCTCAAGGCCAAGAAGCATCAGTTTGTCAGCTGCAAACTGAGAACATCGTGAGAGGTTGTACATGCGAACGTCCACCTCTGCGATAAATGCATTTCGCTCCTACGTCAAACTGTACTGTTTGAACTCAACTCATCTGGAGGATAGAGCGAGAAGAGAGAGAGAGAGAGAGAGAGAGAGAGAGAGAGAGAGAGAGAGAGAGAGAGAGACCTGGGAGGCTAAAGCGAGAGAAAGACAGAAAGCACAGCAGATGCTGCGCCGATTAGCTGGATTAGTTCCACTGCATTTTCAGCAATAAAGTTGCAAGTCATTTGGCTGAGAGCGAATGAGAGGCACACATGAAACTCTGTCAAAGTGTTAGCAGCACAATTAGCATGTTTTGCTAACTCTCCTGATGCACAGTTATATTGTGACTCAGATGCGAATCGCCCAACAAATCTGAACATAGCCAGCTGTCCGGACAACATTTATTTTTTTTAATGTGAAAATAGAAGGTGCTTTGGTATTTGTTTGTGATATTTGATGAGGATGTATTTGTTTTGAGTGCCTGGTGGTTGATATTCTCCTTTATCTGGAATGGGTTCCTGTGCTAACTAGCCATGAAAGAGTGCAGCTTAGACGTCTCTGATTCTGCAAATTGCAACGAGGAAAGAAATAATTGTGCTAATAGGATTTTGTCTATGTGATTTTGTTAATGGTCTGAAAATATCCCATTTCAGTTCATTTAGTGGAGTAGAATGTGTCTTATTGGAGTGCTTATCTATGCTTGTTTTTTCCTGATTATTCTGTATATTTCAGCAACAGCCAATTTTCTCCCAATTAAAGCATGATATTAGTGCTTAGAGGCTAAATGAATATGAAAACATTACATTACAGCTCAATATTTGCTGCCTGTGATTAGAACGATAATTGTTACCTTGTGTACAGTCCTATTTCTTAACTTGCTAATGCAGGTGTATGCTAATCCACGCAGTATTTAAGGCAAGCTAGCTGACATATCTAAGCAAAATGTATGCGAGTAGACAATATTGTGTGCTTACATCTTATTGTCAGCTCATTTATTACAAAGCGACTTACAAATGAGGTCAATGGAAGCAATCAAAATCAACAAAAGAGCAATGATATGCAAGTGCTATAACTAGTCTCAGCTTAACACAGTACATGTAGCAAGTTTTTATTATTATTGTTATATAATAAATAAAAAGAAAACAGAATAGAAAAAGAATAGAGCAAGCTAGTGTTAAAGGATCACACAGCACAACCCTGAAAGCAATTTCTAACTAGCTTTACTTAGGTACAAAAACTCCGGCTCTGCCAGTTGGCCCAAAGTTAGCGGGGAGCTGTCGGAGTAAATGGCAGCAGCTGCTCGCAGTTCTAAAGAGCATGTCCCAGTCAGCGCGGGAAAAGTCATGGCATCTACATTAATACTACCTTAATGGCCCATCTGCCGCTCCGTAGGGTCCCCGCACCACTCTATGGAGTCATAGGCGTTTGACAGGCAGTCTTCAGCATGCCAGACGCCCACCGCATGCCAAATGGCCAGAGACGGCCTGACGTCGCCCGGATCTGTCAAACTCTTTCCTCACTGCTCGTCAAAAATGTCCCCGGTGAAAGTTACGGCGGCTTTTCACACGTGAGCGCTTCTGGATGTGCGGGGAGGACATCAAATGAATTGACGGCTAGCAATTGACACCTCTTTCTCCCTCTTTCTGTTTTTCTTTCTCTCCATTCTTCTTTCAGTCACTGTTTTGCAAGAACTGATGGAGTTTGAGATCTGGAGAACTTATTTTCACAGCTGTTTGAAGGAAAAAAAATGGACCCCCGGCTCATTCGAAAAACGTGCTTGTGGCGACATTTCTGCAAAATTATATGATTTTGCTTCTTGCACATTTTGCAACACTTTCAAAGTGAAATGTTCAATAAGTGATGCTAAAAGTGTGTTAAATTTTGATGAACAAATGAGTGTGAATGTGACCAAAAAAAAAAAAAAAAAACTTTTAATGTTGGATGTTGCTGCAGTCTGGAAATTGCACTAAACTCTATCCAATAGTGGTAACAAAAGCAAATGTGAGGAAAAAAAATGCATTTTCTGAAGCAATTGTGCCATTTTAGTTTTTTTTTTTTGAGTTTAGTGTTTTGATGGTGACTCATATTTTTATGGGACACATACCAGAATGCTCCGCAGTGCAGTGCTGTACCAGGTGAGCTGCTGACCATTTTTTAAAATACAGTTTTATAATCTTAAAATACTTTTACCACAGTGCGTGATTTGCTCTGGTAAACTACTACATTTTGCTATTTGTATCAAGTTATCTGCTCCATACGTATGGCTTGTCTGATGTAGTAAAGTCTTTATTAATTAATAATCTGATCTTGTAATCTTAAATTATATGAGTAGGTATAAAAGTTGCTGGTACTGCCACTAGGTTAATTTCAACTGGAAACTGCAGTGGATTGTATGTATAGTTTCGTTTTTGGAGTTTTGCAAAAATGTAGGTAGAGGCACTTTGTTTTCTTTTTTTACCACAGCTACAGCTCAAAATACAACGACAAAAACATTAAACTGCGTAAAACCCCTTTCACCGTAGGCCTTTCTCTGAATCACAGCTTGATTTTGTTAAGATTTTAGTTTCCAATTACCAGTGCTGTTTTTTGACCTAGCCATGCACCAGACAGCATGTGTGGGCGACCGAAACTCAACGCTATACTGTGTTTGAAAGTGCTGTGCCTTTCTGTTTTTTTTCTCTCTCCATATTTAATAATATGTAGATAGGCAGGATAAGGCACGGTATCATTTATTATTTAAAACCAAACAAGCCAAAAAAGAAACGATGTGATCTTTTCCGGGGGGGTGGGGGGAGTCAGGGAAAGGCCAGTGAGGGAACAGTTGGTTGGTTATCTGGAGGGAAAAATATGCATGTGTGTGTGTATTTTGCCACCAGCTCTTCAAAGGCTAGCACTCTGTTGTAACACAGCTGGGAACAGCAGGGAAAGTTGAAGAGTGCCTTCCTCCTCTCCTCCTCCTCCTCCTTTCTGCTGATGTGTAATGTTTTCCTCTACCTCTCTCCCCTCTCTCTTTATCAAACCGAAGTTTCGTCTTGCCTTTCGCCCCCTCACTCCCTCACTCTCCGTCTCTCTGGGCATCTCTGCTCTTCTGTGGCAGTCCCAGCCGGAGGGAGAAAGAAAGGGAGGAGGAAGATGAGGAGGATGAGTGGAAGGGGTGTTCTGTGATACTGCCTGTGAACCTATGATGCCTCCTCGCTGAACTCTCCCCAGCGATCTATTCCTGCATTCTGTTCCATCTAATTCCAGCCAACCTTGCCTCTGATTACCAACGCTACACTTTCACTATCGCTAAAGGAACACTGTATCATCCTCGCATTAGAACTATTACCGGCGCTTAAGATTAATAAAGCCAGGTGTGTGTATTTTCACATAAATTCCTACCATCTTACAATGTAAAGACAGGGCGTAATCCATCTCGAATCAATTAAAAATAAAACTAGTCGACGTGTAATCGCACTTCACAGGCACGCAAATGATCTTTTATGAGCGCTTGCACTTCGGTTCACCCTAAACTTGTCATCTAACTCCTCTTGTCTGTCGATGGAGCATTCAGCAAATCCCCGTGCTGCTCTTATCAGGGGGTCAAGAGTTAAAATGTGCTGCACCGTAAGAATTATCCCGAGCGCCGTGTGGGTTTGAATGCTCCTTATGTTAGTGCTGCATGGAGTGAGTGATTTTAATTCAAACAGGGAAGTTCTTCATGTAATTAACCTTGAAGCCTGCCCCCACCCCTCTTTTAATTTAAGTCGTGTGCTTCACTGCGGGGTGTTTTTTTCCCCTCTCTCTCTTGCGCTCTCGATCTATCGCTTACTTGTTAATTTTTTTATTTTTTTTTTGGTTAACATAGATCATGTTGTTTGGCTGAGATGTGAGTGTGTTTTAGACCTCTGCTGGCACCTCGGGGTATGAATCTAAGAGATCAGCGTGTAGCTGTACAGACCTCATTCTGATGTGTACAGTGTGATAACCTGAGAATAATCATGTAGACACTATGTGAGGAAATATGTTTTTTTTTTTTTTTTTTTTTTTTTTTTATTTCCACTTAGTAACACACATTTTTGGTACTTATTGGTAATTATTATTATTATATTTTTATTATTATTATTTTGAAAGGTATTATTTAGAAACAATATATTATGAAGGGCCAACAAGGAAATAATTATATAAACATCTGAATAATAAAAAATCCTTAATTATTTGGATGTGGTGCCTCTGTATAGGAGGAAATAAATATTTTGACCTTTAAGGTTTTTATTTATTTATTTTTTTTCTCACTTTTTGGCCTTTTGATGTTACATGTGAAGTAATTGAGTTATTCTTGATTTATTTTGTCCATTTTACTCTCAGTGGTTCTGATTTTGTGTAATCTCTGTCCAGCAGAGGGAGTGTGTAATTTACAGGACATCTATTGTCCTCAAATGCAGATGCTCATAAAAACAAAAATCATTTTATTTCATGTTTTACAGCAGAAAACAAGTGCACAATCACCTCATTACCAGACAAAAAACTATAAATCACGACAAACCGAATCCTTTTTAAATCCAGAGTGTGTAATTGAACATTTTACACCAAACACCCCAAATGTATTGTGTGAGTTCTGTTGAATGAATTACTGATGTTTATTTGCATTGATAGAGTTATGCAGATTTTTCTGCCATAACTATTGTCTATTCTTTCATAAATTGCTTCAGTAAAAGAACAAATAAATACATTTCCCTTCACAGAGCCAGCAGCATTGAGAATCATGAGTACAGCTCTGATACGGACAAACCGTGGAGGTGATAATTCTGCTTAGATGAGATGAAGCGGTGTAGTGCTAATCACATTTGAACAAGCACAGACTTGTTCTCAATAACAGAGAACCTTTCTCATTTCACACACATACAAGTTCACACACATACACACAAATCAAAGTGTGAAATGAACTACAATTGTTTATTGCATAGGAAAGCTTCATTCACTTTGCAGTTGCCCCACTCTTGCACTGTATTTCAGTGCAAAACCTGAAAGCACCAAACAACCACAATCCTGTTTAACCAGATGCTAAATACACTGATATAGCACTGCACTGTGAGTATGTACAGTAAATTAAGTCAGTGCCATTCATTCTGGAGCAAATACACCCACTTTCTATGTAAATTAGGCTCTATTTGTGCTATTAGCTTGGTGCAATTAATGTTGTGCAGAAGCTAATGTTGTGTAGGTGCAATTCATTCTTAGTAAAAATCTCTTCATAGCAATCCATTTGTGTGATAGCCTACACTGTATACTGTACCAGACCTTCAACTAGCGCTTCAGCCTTTCCTCTCATCTTTCTTTTAGTCTGGAGGGGGTCATGTGTCATGACATTTTACATCTTGTCTTTAATTAAGAGTGTGTGTCTCTGAGGTTGCTGAGGTTAGAGGAAAACCATACAAAACGCAACGCTAATAGCAGGCATGATGAGTGCCTGGTGTTAAACTTTTGTACTGTGTTTTATTGAACAGGCCTTTCATTCCTCTCAGGATGAGTTTTTTGGGTAGTTTACTGCATGCCGCTGGCTTGTGATGTGTTAATGTTGATCATTTTGAAATTTTAACCAGCAGATGGGAGCTGTGTTGATTCATTTCAGACGGATGTGACAACAAACTCTTTCACAAGTACATTTTCTGACAACAAACAGATATCATTGTGGTTAGTTCAAGACAATAATCACAGCCTTCTCTTTTTATTGTACCTGCAGCATCATTTTCTGAGCTGTGATCAGTTGTTCCTCTCATTGTGTCTTTGTGTCATTTTGCGTTGTCTCACTTGGTCCGAAGTTTCCTGATTGATCCAGAGAGAGACGCCGCGCGACAGATGCCGCTCTAATTATACAGTTGTTTTAAGGTTGTCAGGTTGCAACAAGGAGGAAATCATCAAGGGAGGGGTTTTGATGGACGGAGGGTGTATTTCAAGCATCTGGCAACCGCGGCAGCTGCTGTACCATATCCCCGCTGCCAGCTTTCTGGCTAAATAAATATCGCCTCAATCCATCTTGTAATGGCAAGTGTAAATTACTGCAGCACATCAATAACTGGTTTACTATGATGTTTCTTTCCCGCCATTTCTAGCTGTACAGTATATTGATTTCACGTAGCTGTTAAATGGCACCGGTACTATTTTTCTAGAGTGTGACTTGTTTTTCTGTGACTTTAAGTGTCTCGTGTTGGATTGTGGACAAAAGGGAAATATAATCTCTTTATTGACCAGCCATTATCTCTTTTTGTTTATAGTGGCATGTGAAATGATATTTATGTGCATAAAATGGATAGCTTTACACAGTTTTTGCAATATAATCAGTTTGCTTCCCTGCTGGAAAACACATTTAGATTTAAATGTAGTTAGTAATTAGGATGCTTAGGTAAGTGCAGTTTTTATTAATATATTATATTATAAATTAAATTATTGGCACAAAAGAAAAAAATATATCATATTATATTATATTATATTATATTATATTATATTATATTATATTATATTATATTATATTATATCATATTATATCATATCATATCATATTATATTATATCATATTATATTATATTATATTATTAATATATTATATTATATATATATTATATTATATTATATTATATAGCTTCCCTCTTAGCCTCTTGAGTATTTCTTCAAAACAGAAATTAAGTGACCACATGAGCACTACCAAATATGTCAAACTGAATTACAGTGTTGTTTGCATAAAAATACAGCATGCAAGTCATTTTTAAACATATACTCTTTTCCTTTTCTTTCCTCCTCTTTAGCTGGTGATGTGCTGGTAGAGCTGACCCTTAGTACAGCTTCCTACTCTGACAGCCAGGGGCCGTGAGGGGCCGTTAAGGGCCATGTGGGCCCGGCTGCAGCTGCTCCACTCTCCTTGCCCACTCAGCAGGCACACTGTGCCCTTTGAGCCCACCTGCCATTCAATCCAGCACAGGTTAACACAATCACACACACACACACACACAGGTTTATTGACTCGTGTGGCCCAGCGCACTTAGTTATGCTTGGGTGAGTATGCTGAAGCAGAAATGAGTATGTTTTAAATAAGAGTCTTTTGATAT
Organism: Cyprinus carpio; assembly: GCF_018340385.1. Classification (NCBI taxonomy): domain Eukaryota; kingdom Metazoa; phylum Chordata; class Actinopteri; order Cypriniformes; family Cyprinidae; genus Cyprinus; species Cyprinus carpio. The sequence goes on from NC_056601.1 coordinate 17,136,741, forward strand.
GTGTCATAAGACGTTTCGTATTCGTCTGTTTAACAGGATTGGAGCAGGTCCGTTGATGTGTGCGATAATGCGGATCGACGTGCTCGTGTGTGCCGCGTGTGTGCGTTCCTTCCCCACAGACGTTTGCTTGCCATCTCTGTTTTTCTGTATCTCCTCATAGGTGAACAGATGTAGGGCCAGCAGTGGAAATCAGCAAGGAAACCCCACACTATTCAATGTGATTTTAATCAGCGGCTCTCCTCCTGACCCATTTATTTCTGCACTGAGCTGATTGCGTTGGCTGCTGCAGACGAGCCAGACCCACGACACGCCATAATTACCCATCACATCATATATGTCCTACAACCATCATAGAGCAACTCATAATCTCAAAATTACTGTACTCTGGGCAAAGTGGATCACTCTTTCAGTCAAATCAAACTTTCAGGGTTGTTATTGTCAGATTTCCCATCCCTGGCGTATCATCAGCTCGACTCGTTTTATTCAGCCCTGGCAACCCAGCCGTCGTACTCTTTTAGTCAGTGGCGTCTGTAGTGGGAATCAATATGCAGATATGCGTGGAAAATTGTACCGGTCTGGCTGATAATGAGATTTTACTGTGAAGACAAAGCCCCTGGGTGCAGTGATTGGTATCTGAGAGAGTCCACACTGTCCTCAGCGCTCGCTCCCTTGAGGCCGTCGCAGTGCTAACATGTCTTCTGTTTTAGCTGCACGAAGCTAAAAGTGCAGCTTAATGGATTGAGCACCGAACAACGAACCTTTTTGCAGGGTGTTCGGTACACAACATTTTTGGGTCTGTAGGGCAATTGAGAAAAAAATACAATTAAAAAAATACATTTTGTTAATACCTTTAATTATATATTGTTAAGCAAATATTAACAAGGAACATACAAGTAATAATTATATGGAAGCTGAATATTTATTTGTAAATCCTGTTTATTTTAATTCTGAATATATATAAATATTATTCAGGATTTACATTCTATGGTTTATTTATCAGGTTTAATTCTATATAATATACATCTATAAATTATTATACAATTATATTTATAATTTACATGTATACCATATCTGTATACATCTGAGTTATGACTGTATTCAGGATTAATTGTAAATAATTTTTTTCAGAATTATTTACTGTTTTGGCCCTTCATAATAAATTGTTTGTTAATAATTTATGAATGATAATTAATATGTATGTTACTAAGTGGGAATATATATATATATATATATATATATATATATATATATATATATATATATATATATATATATATATATATATATATATAGTATAATGGTATTTAGATTATTATAAAGTAAAAATAAATTGAAATCACTTTTAGAACACAGCTGCACATTTATTTTGCATAGTGAAAAATTGTGTATTTTAAATGATTTCTTCTGTTCAAATATTATTTGCACTTTAAACTGGATATGTGTGAGCTTATTTTAAATCCATGCTTTGTGGGCTGGTTTGACCCGTCTTTATAACCTCAGGTACATATTGATATGAATAATTGCTTAAAGAATGATGCTGAGGGAGAGCAGGTTTGTGATTTGCAGGCTTTAATTGGTCTGCAGGAGTGCTCAGCAGTGCTCTGGGTTGTCCGTACTTGCCCCAGGATAGGGGGTAAGAAGGGTCTGTCTTTTCCTGAGTGATCCAGATTTGACATGCCCAGACTAGAACTGGGTCCCAGCTTCTGATGGCAGTGCCACTTCTGTGCCCCAGTTAGATTTAACAGAAAATGTCAAACCCCCTTTCCCTTCTTTTTATCACTCCCTTTTTATTTTCTCTCTCTCCATGCCATCAGCAAATCACAGCAGTTAGTCAGCTATTACCATTAACCGCTTTTTTTCTGGCACTTTATGCTTATCAGCGCTAGGAAATAAAAGCAGAGCACCTCATTTGGAACATGGGTACTGTGCATATTGCTGTTACTGTATATATGTGGGCACTGTTGCTATTTATAAAAGCATCCTTGTTAAAGAGGACATATGTACAAATGTCAGTTACAGACTGTCTCTGATTTCATTGGAAAATTCATGTGGGTTGTTAAAATAAAGAAATCGAGTCACGCCTTTTCATTATGTTCACTTTTTGTTTAACCCATATTAAATGTCCCCCCCCCCCCCCAAAAACAAAAAAACAAAAACAAACATAGATAAATAATTTAGTCACCCTTGTGTTGTTCCAAAGCTGTATTAATTTCTTTCTTTTTTTCCCCCCTTGAACACAAAGGAAGATATTTTATTTGCCAGATAAGATATTTTACCAATTATTTGCCAGTAACCACTGACTTCCATAGTTATTTATTTATTTATTTATTTCCATAACATGGAAGTCAATGGGTACCAAGCAAATGTTTGCTTATCAATATTCTTCAAACTATCTTCTTTTGTGTTTGGAACAACATGAGGATGAATACATGAAAGCATTTCAATTTCTGGCTGAACGTATCCTTTTAAGCAGATATGCAGTGTTGGACTATGTTATTTTATTATTTTTAACATTATTATTGTATTGTTCTCACTGTTTATGTGTGTATATTTGCCATGTTTCATTATTTGTATTGTTGCCATTTTCTAGCTTTAATGACAGAGTATACCAAGTTCAATGAAATTATTTTTTTCATGCTTCTTCACAGTTCTAAGACAACCTACATTTGGTATTAGCAAACAAATTACTGAACATTCAACAACTTAATACAAGTTCATGAAACAAATATAATAATACAAAAATATAAAATTCAATGTTGAAATAGTGCAGTGACAGTGCAAGATGCTTGGCAATAACAGTCAAGTGACTGACAGTAATGAAGTCTACTGCAGTGTGAGCAGGTTCCAGAGTTATATAACGTAACAGTGCATTCAATTTTTTATGTAACTATACAAGTAATTTATTTATTTTTTATTTGTTTTGTGATTATTCTATATGGAAACACATTGTTATTTTGTGACAACTATCCAAATAAAAGCTTTGCTGCATTTGGTTCCTGTTACTGCATGCACTGGTTTAAAGGTTCCACTCAGAGTACGGTTTTCTGCTCTTCTCTCACTAGATGTGCCCTCAGCTGTTCTCTGTGCCATTACTGCTCCCTGCACTTTTTATCCTGCACCTCGGAGACCCCAAACTGCCAAACGAGGTGAATTATGGCCAGTTATATGGAGTGGACTCTGAGCCACGGGGGACAGGACATAGTCAGAAGAACTAACCACAGTTCTGACCATTAAAAGCCAGCCTGACACTCCCTTCATCTTTCCTCCTCCACGAGACGAGTGCTCCCAACCTTTGCTTCCCATGAGAAGAGACAGAGCCGAGAGAAGAGAGCCCCCTCAGCCCAGGCACGCTTCCCCCTATCATTATGAGTTAAGCTTCTCACCTCTACCTTTCTTTCTGGGAGTCTCCCTCTCTTCTTCTCCCTCTCTCTCTTTATCATACTGTGGCTTTTCGGCTTTGTGCTGTTTTCTTTTTGTTGCTCTTTTTTTTCTGTCTCTGCCTGTCCTTCTTTATTTCTCTCTGCAAGGTTAATTGCATTAGTTAAAAGAAGCCCTGCCTGTTGGTTGCTTATGGAGGTCGCAGTTAGGCATATGACCCTCACAAATCTGCTCTGGCCACCCACCACCGCAGCTGAGATGATAGGGCTGCTGATGAGGCTTCAGTTGGTGTCCTGGTCTGCTGGGTATCCCAAAATAACAGCGAAGCAGTGATTTAGAGGTTTTGATGTTATTCCTGTTACGCCTGCTTGCGAGCAGGACTGCTGTGATCTCTAAAGCGCAAGTATAAATGAACAACCCCATTGGCTCAGAAAAAAAAAATAAAAATAAATAAGATCAACTTTTTTGTTGATTGTGGTAAATACTTTTTTTTTTTTTTTAGAAAAAATGTCAGCCACAATGCATCTATTTATCCTCTCTGTAAAATAATGTGTGCAGACCTTAGTCAGGGTGGCACAATATTTATTATTTGACAGGAATGAAAACAAGGATGTGAGGGATGGAAGTTAGGTGGGTTGTACTGTTGTTTAACAAACATACCGCTTGTTCAGTTGAAAAATGTCTTTCTGAACAAACAAACAAACAAACAAACAAACAAACAAAAAACTTTCTGTAGAAAAAACTCCATATAACAGTTTGCAAAGTTGTGGGTTGTGAAAATTGCTATTTAGGACTTTATATACTGTAGTGTGCAGCCTCATTTTCATTCATGTTAAATTCAATATGATGTCTAAGACTGACTAAAGGTTACAATAGTTAATTCCAGTCCTCGAGTTTGATTGGCCAAGAAACTTTATAAATAAATAAACAAAGTTAAAATAATAATAATAATAAATAAGAAAGACATAATTTACAGTACGTGCTAAAATGTAATTTTATTAATTTATATTATCAAATGTAATTGAATTTGTGAAATACATTTTTAAATTATATATACATGTATGTGTGTGTGTGTGTGTTGCTGTTTTTCATTTAAAGAACATAGTAAATAACATTTCATATAAATCAAGCACAAGTAACGCCAAATATTTAAATAATAATAATACAAAAAAAAAAAAAAAAAAATTCACAAGACACCAAATGCAGATTTATTGTATTTTACAAAATGCTAGATTTATAATGTAGCTACATCGATTCGTTCAAACACTGATTCAATCGGGAATGAAACCAATGAGGTGCTTTGCGAGTGAATCACTGAATCATTGACTCAACCGATTCGTTCACATACACTGATTCACCCGGGAACCAAACACCAGCGCACTGGCTTTGTTTGGAATTATTTTTCTTGGCGGAGCAAATTTCCAAAAACTAACTGAAACATTGTGTCAAACATGTAAGTTACTCTATATTATTTGTTTATTGCGTTGCTGTATAAAACATGGCATAGTGATTGCTTCGGTGATATTACAATTGATATTTTTTAAGGAGACATAGCAATCAATACTCAATATGAATCTCATTAATTTCCTCAGGTAACTTTGGCATTGTAAAAATGCCCCAGTATTTAATGATGCCTTCAGTGTAATGTGTAACTTGCTAGTTTGTGTCATTGTGCATGTAGCGGGGCAGTTAGTTTTAGTCTTTAGTCTGCTCTAATTGAGGTCACTGATGGAGTGTATGGACTCTCTGGCCCTGACACGTGCAATAGATGCTTACTCCTGCTTGCCCTGGCCTCTCAGCGCTTTTCTGCCTCTTATGGGAATTAAAAACTGCTGGCCTGAGGAAGAGCCAGAGCCAGTCGGGTCAGAGTGGAGAGGACTGTAAGACTGCCTTCAGCTGCTGCACTCCAGCAGGGCCACAGCTGGGCAACCTGGGCCATTGTGTCGAGGTCAGAGCAGGCAGAGAGCAGATTGTTATAGCGCCCGATAGTCATTTATTATGTTAGGCTGAGGAGTCAGCCGTTGTCTTTGGAGTGTTTTCAGTTTTCATGTGGCCTAGCAAGGAGTTCTTAATTTATAAGACCTAGATTCTATTTTTCCAATTGTGCCACAGATATATCAATAAGAAGAAATAGGGCAACGATTTTCAAAAGGCCTTAAGTTTATTTTCAGACAACGGGCAGCATAGTGGCATCGAATTAATCAAGTCTGAGGCGCCCTTTTATAAATCATATCATATCTCTATCCTGTTGGAAACTTGAACTTAGTAACTTTAGCCCAAACTGTGCTCAATACTCAACAGTCAGTTTAGTCCCTTTAAAAGCAGGTACATTACAAAAGTCCACAGCGTTTAATTGCGCTTATGTGTATGAAAAAGATCCATCATGCTGATGACTAGTATGAAAGGAAAAAAAAAAATAGGAGTGGCTATTTTTCTCTCTAATGTAAAACATCTGGCAGGATTCAGCGCTTGCAAAATTAATGGGCATTTAATTGCCAATAATCATTTTTTACCTCAACGATATGAAGTAAATAGTTTTTCTGGAAGAACCAGATGTTTCAAATAAGCTGCTGTGAGCTTAACTCTTTGTTTTCTTTTTTATAAGGTATCACAGTACATGTAGCATATGTTCTTATTGTGTTTACTTGGATAGTGCTTCTGTATTGCTTTTGTGACGGTTGTATATGCATATTTGCCAACTATTTCTACCATAAAAAATTATTGTCAGATATTAAATGTTTATCTACTTACATCTTTCCTCAACATCTTTCATCATTAACACCATAGCTTTGTTCTGGAATTCACGCTTGGATTCTGTGAACAGAAAAAAGGTGGACACTTCTTCGATTTGATTGACCATCCCTATCATTTAAAAAAAAATATAAGCACTGTTATACTGCTAAGGCTGTCTACTACAAAAATTTAATATTTTAAACTTTTTTCATCATAACAACAGACATATTGTTGCTTAACGGAGCAGAGTAACATAACATCAAGTATCAAATATTGCAATACATCCAACCAAATAATCCATTAGTAACTGGATAGAATAGATGGTCCATTTGCCATCATAGGAACACCTCCATGTAAAGTTGAAAACTCTGCAATTAACATGTTTGAACTTGATCCAAATGAAATTTTTTAACAGATTGAAAGGGATGGTGTAGACCTGAAATAATCCAATCAATAGGATAAATTAAGCTTGTAAAAATACTCAAATTTGACTATTTTCAAAAATACCCTGTGCACGTCTTAACGTACAGGGCTGGGTACTAATTGATTACATGTAATTTACATGTTTAGATTAAAATGGAAATAATCATACTACAGTTACTTTGTATAGATTACATGATTACATATTATAATATGTCATTATTCTATCATATTATGATTTGCGTTGATTTGCATTAACTCACAAACCACTGCAGTTCATTCATGAAGCCCAGTTTGGGAAACTTTGACATAGTGTAATGTTTAATACACTTTATGATTTTGATAACAAAGAATTAGTGGTTCAACGGATCACAAATCTCACGGTTCGGATCACACTATGGTTTTTGACCCACAGATCGGATCATTTTTCAGATCAGCAAGAAAATAAAAATATTTCAATTTAACTTGCTTTCCATTTATTACTTCTTTGATCCCATAGCAAATACTACTAGATTAACTAAGAAAGTTTAAACATGATTAATGAGTCAAGAGAACAGCCAGTAAAAATAAGAACAAATACACAAATTACAAGCATAGATAAATACAACACAATTTGTTACAAATAAAATAAAGTTGGTAGTATGCAAAGGCAGAAATGTAATAAATACGGAAAATAACACTGCAGAGTTTTCACTGTATAAATTAAATACAGATTTTTATCACAGCTGTTTTGTTGTTTGATGATCATTAATGACAGCAGCATTATTTATAGGCCGCTGTCCCTTTAAGACCTGATGCACGGATCTGATATTACGGCTGCGTTTACACTTGGCATTAACATGCGACCTGTATCCGGATGTTGTCCACATACACATTGAAAAGACAAGTGTAAACGCACTTCTGATTGGAATGTTATCCGATCAGCATGTCCTGGTCCAGAGGTAGTTGAGGACACATTGTGATTGGATCTCAGTGTGATGTAAACGCAATCCAGCCATCATGTCTGGATTTGCAGGTGGATGTCACACAAAATGCCGCCGCACATTACAAACTACAATTTCCAACATGTCATTTTTATCAATAATAGACTACAGTAGGTAATGTAGTAAGTGATCTAGCCAGCACTGGTTATATAAACAGAACTTTTAAACTCTGAAATTGGATTGGAATTATGTGGATTGATGAAAGTTGCAAAAAATGCATAATGTTTATTGTGGTTATAGCTCTGCTTCATGATCTAACATGGCATTTCCAATAGCTTCAGTCTACATTTCCAACTTCAGGCCTGAGGTGTCTTGTCCTTAACTGGCTGTTCTGATCTTCTGCTAATAGTTTATAATGTCAACGCTTTGCCCAAAGACAATACCGTAAGACTAAAAGTTGATGCCCCCACCCAGTGAGAGCATTTTTTCTCCTCTAACTGAATGGGTTTGGTGCCAAACAGAAGAAAGAGAACAAAATCAAATCCCTCGTTTGATTACAGTTCACCCAAAGCCAGCCTGACACAAACTCCATACTGGAGTGATCATTTGCATGAGTTCGTTTGAATGGCAAAAACCTTCTCTTCCCTCTGATCCATCCTCTTTTGCCTGAGCTCTTGATTAAACTGACTTTGAAATGTGAAAATTGTGTGGGCCGCACTAGAACAATGTCAGATAGGCCTTGTGGAGGGGTGGAATGGATTTAAAGCCATTGTTCAACCTGACTCTTTTCTCCTGCATTAAAGACAGGGTTGCGGAGGTTTGTGACAGTCAGACGCCTGCATGCTTATCTTCCCCGCAGTAGTGTTTTAATCTGTTGGGTTAGCGCATGCCTGTAAACAAATTTGTCAGTCACACAATAGCACTGCCACCTTTAGTTCTCAGCGGATTACGTCGCTTTTAAACAGTCTCAAAATGAACACCTCCTGCTGCGCACATCTCCACAAAAGATTCGATTAAATATCTGTGGATAAATAATTTGTGGATATATAGCGGCTTTTATCCTATGTGATATTAGCATGCAAAAGGCGTGTTTGCACACCTTTAGAGGGAAGTCTTTTATGTGTTATTGTAAAGGGTTGTAATTCTTTTGATATGGAATTTAAACAGTATTTTACACTAATCCCGAGTTTGGGCTTGAGAAAGCTTTTCACGTAGGTGGTTTTCAATTAGTTTCACTTAACCTTGTAAATATTATCACAACATTAAAGGACTAGGCAAGCTTTTGTGGAGAATGTGGTTTGATCTCTGCCCTGTTTCATCTCGGTATTTACTAAAATAACGGCAAGGAAATTTAGGGGGATGTACAAATTATCAAGGGTGGTTATTTCTCATTACACAGATGCTTAAGGGATTTAATCAGTGTTTATGTAGTGTAACTCTTGTGTTGACTGCTAAATTACACACCAGTTTATGGGACCATTTTTAAATCACAAATACTAAGAAAACTAAATTACTTGAAACTACATAAAAACCTGTTATTCCAACAGAATTTACCCAAATATTGTCCCAACTAGTCATACAAATTAGTTGTTTGTGCATTTTCAAATTAAACAATATTGCAGAAATATAAAGGATTTGAGTTCCCAGAATGCATTGCAGCATTAATAAATTATACAGTAACATTATAGGAATATATATGTATGTATGTATGTATGTATGTCTCTCTCTCTCTCTCTCTCTCTCTCTCTCTCTCTCTCTCTCTCTCTCTATATATATATATATATATATATATATTTATAATTTTTTTAATTAAATTGCTTTGTAAATTATATTTTAAAATATCATTGCTTTGTACGCCTTCAGATAACATAGTTAAATTCACGCATTAAGTGTCCTAAATATTTAAAATTAGCAAAGTGCCTTAATGCATTTATTGGCTGAATGAAGAGTTCTGTATTTAGTGAAGAAACAAACAAACAAAAAAGCTGGTAATTAGGTGTAAATTGGGACCATTTTTTCACACAATAGTTGGGAGAACCTAAAAATCTAAATGCACTAGGTTTGTGAAAGTTTCCTCAACCAATCTTTTTTTTTACAGTGGACACAACTGCTATTTGCACTTTGAAGTTCATAGGATTAAGTCTCCTCCTCGTGAAACACCCCTGAAATGACCTTCAAGTGTTGGTTCGTGCTCCTTCAAGTCATTCTGTTGTTGTCAAACTGTCAAGCCATCTCGGTCTTTGATGGACACTACAAACAGAGCATGCTAGGTTCTTTACTTTCGTCTGTGTTAAACCCTCAGCAACATAAACAGAGCAAAATCGTCATTAACTCCAGCTGTTTATTTATTTATTTTTTTTAAGATAAGAAGGGCTTTTATAGCTAATCAGCAGCTACATGCTAGCTCTATTTACACATGGAGAAAGATGGCAGTACTACAGGGCGAGGCGGTTAATTCAGTCATGCCGATGAAGCAAAGGACGTTATTGACCTATGCTGGCAGCCATGTGAAAGCAAAAATAGCATGCTGTCATATTTTGGTGCTATTTTTGTAGGGGTATTTTTTTTGTCATTGCTTGTTGGAGAAAGAGGTTTGTATCACAAGCAGTTTTGGGTGGTTAGATTTTTTTTTCATAATTTTGAAAAGAGTTATGCTCACCAAGTCATTCATTTGATCAAAAATATAGTAAACATGGATACTGTGGAATATTATTAATTATTGCAAAACATTTTTTCCCACAATTCTTTAAAGAATAGAAGGTTCAAACGAACAGCATTTATTTGAAATACAATTTAAATTATAAATGCATTATCTGGCACTTTTGATCAATATAATGCTTCCTTGCTGAGGAATAAAAGTATAAAAAATAAAAAAAGTATTAAAAAAATATTCTGACCCTAAATGTATGTGGTAGTGTATGCTTGTTGTAAAAAGTGGTAAGTAAATCTGAATTAAACTGAGTTAAAATCTCTTAAAGTTTGTTACAGTATCTAACATTTAGTAGTTAATAGGAAAGAGATACAGTATGCTTCTAATGTATATACTAAGTCAATGTTGAGATAATGCTTCAGTATATTGTTCTGTACCAACAAGAAAGTCAATTTACAAAGAACACAATTGTCTTTATTATATTATGTGTGTATGATAATATATAGCTGTCTTTATCTTTTAGAATATTTTGCCCTTGCAAGCGGGGCATCATATTTGAGGTCCATCCTTAGCATCAACAAGTTTTGAAAACCCCTGTTATAACAAATGCTTTAGATACAGCCCGGTGTCGTAGACAATGTTAGAGACAGTTTAGAAACGTCTTCTCCCAGATATCTTATGACAGATGTCGTCTTGCCTTTATATGTAAATTAAGATCCAGCAAAGGCTATTAATTCTAATGGAGTCCAATTTATGCTGGATTTGAGCAGCTGGAAGAGACTGCAGTGTCATGCCCATTCACTCATGCGTTTAAACTCTTGCCTTTCGTCCAGGTGTTACCAAACTATTTGTCAGATAAAAGCAAGGCCACTTGACCTTTGACCCTTCTGCACCTGGACTCGGTGCAGCCCATTGCCAGCTTATCCACTTTTTAACATGTCCAGAGACTTCCGATGTTTTTCCTCCCAAACGCAATTGCAATTAGATGCACCGAGAGAAGAATGGCAGTAAAAATATGTACTTTACATTAAGCATGTAATGTACACCAATTATGCTAATTGCACATTCGCAGATGGCTGAGTGTTGATTACCGCATAAACACTGGGTAAGCAGGGGGAAATCAGAAAACTGCTATCATGTGTTGACTTCCATTGACAGTCATTTGATTATTTGTCATTAAAAAGCTAGAAATATTGCTGCGATGACAGCAGATGCTATTTAAATAACTTTTAAAAGGCAGATCACTTTGGAAAAACATCTCTTTACTTGATTTAATTTATTTGATTTGTATTTTTATTCATACCACCCAAACACTTCTTAGTATCTTTAATCAGTAAACAAGTTACTAAAAAAAAAAAAAAATCGAACTTTTAATTGGCAGCTGAGTCTATGCAAAAGAGAGGGTGTGTCTGCATGTGCATTTGCATAACAATTCACCCATAGCCGACACCATTTTACAAATGGGGGAGTAAACATCTGTTCCAGATGTCCTATTATCCTGTCAGGCTGCTTAGCTCAGAGACTTCTAGCTTCAATCAAGGCCTTTGTCAGCCTCAGAATCAGACACTGAAAGGCCTGGGAGCACTGTGCTTTACTTTGAATACCCCACTGGCATGGACATACTTAACAGACCCTGAAACAAGCTGTCCTCGCTGCTTTTGAGTGATGTGGGTCTGTGGCATTCGTTCTCTGGTGTTATCAACTGATGCTCCTCTCAGACACATTTGCCTCTTTCATGCTCTTTGGATACGTAGCGGCTGTTCTGCCTTCAGCGATCTGGCCGGAGGGTCTACAAAACCAACTTCAAATGCCAGTCCTCCTGGCGGGAAGGGTGACATTTTGTGCAAGCCAAAACATTTAGTGCATTAGGAGGAAGCAGCCTGGTGGAAAAGACAACTATGTTCGCATTCTTACTCGGCAGGCCAAACGGCACAACGTTTACTGTATTTCCAGTGAATTTCACTAATTTAGATCTGCTATTTTATTTTAGGATGCACATAATCAAAGAGAAGTCATTTGGCAGAGGTGCCATGGCAAGATTGCATATACACTGTAAAGGCCGGGACACACCAAGCCGACTTCAAAGAACTAGTGGCGACAAAATCTGATGGTGTTGTTGCCTCGCGTTGGCAGTGCCGGACCAAAAAACTGTGCTCAAACACACTGCACAGACTACAGCCGACGGCAAACTAACACGTGCGTTCTGCGCATGCGTGAGAGGAACGAGCTGTCCATATTAGCAGCTATTAATAGTAAACTGTATATTCTTCATTCCAAAGGAGAAACCGAAACATAGATATAAGAGATAAAAGCAGATATACGAAATGCAAACAAAGCTGCGCTTGCTTACCATTTTAAATATCAGTAGCGTTGATAACTTTAATAATTTTAAGTGGCTCATGTTGTTATGAAAACATTTGTGTATTAGAATGATTGGGAAAGATCATGTAACATTTAAAACTGCCTTCTGTCTGTACCGCATTCATTTACGTGCTTGTTTTCATCACTTTCGTTTTATTTGTCGGCACTGACTCGTTCGCTAAACTGAACATTCAATCAGAGTTCTCACCCTTGCAGACGGCCCCGATGTCCTCGAATCAGATACAACAGGTTGAATCGGGAAAACTGCCGCCGATGTGAGCCCGACGAGTGCCAACGAGTGGAACACATCAAACAAACTAGCCTGACCAGTGCTTGCCATCGGCCCAACGGCCAACTGTCGGCTTGGTGTGTCCCGGCCTTAATATAGGGCTGACCTGTTGTTAAGATTGTCAGCTTTTTCTGTGGTTCTCAAATTAGTTTGAAATGCTTGTATTAATGTTTTTTAAGAAGTTCGGAATTGTAGTTAACAGGATTTTTAACACTTTTGTTACTTGTATATAGATTTAGTTGTACCCTTATCCAATGATAACTTTCAATCTAATGTATGGAAATTCATTATAATAATATTAATTATTAAATTTTTAATCTTCGATAATCTAAAAAAGTGAAATTATAATAAACGTGTGCAGTTTAGTCTTATAACCATTAGGCTACCGTAAATAACAAAGCATATTTATAGCACACTGTGTGTATACAATTACTCTCCAATTGCCCACAACATAACAGAGCAGCTCTTGGCACTGCAAGTCATGTCCTACATTTACCTTGGGCGCCAGATACATTAACTTCCTCCCCAATCAGCCGGCTAAAGAATAACAATAATTTCAAGTGCTGCTAATTGACTTTAGTCTTTCCAATATGAGAGAGTGAGCACCTGCTCATTTTATCTGTCCTTTTAATAATTACATTATCATTTTACGCCTTCCATTCCGTTAGAGTAGCTGACCATTTGCGTGGTACTGAAGGCTCATTATTAGCCTTGAATTATGTGCAGTTTATTGATCCCTGTGGTGGATTATGGGGCTCTAAGTTGGTCTAGACAGAACGGTTAGCAAGATGACAGAGCAGGGGAAACATATCGGGCCCGGGGGAGAGATCAGCTCAACTCGCTGAGCAATAATGCCTGCTAGGTAATGGAATTTAAGTTTACACTAAATCTACAAATGTGTTGACATTTCAAGTGCCTAGTAAAATAGCATTAGGCTAATTAGTTGAGTTGAAGAGGTGACTGCACAAATGTTTGTAGCTAGCTACATCTCTATTAACCAATGCGTAGCTAAATGAAAGTACTTCAGATTCCAAATGTAATATATTATCACCTTTTAAACTTGTGAGACCACGTTAATTACTCTTTATAAGGATAGTTCACTTATAAATGTAAATGCTGTCATCATGCACCCTCATGGCCTTCCAATCCTGTAAGACTTTCGTTCTTCTGGAACAAAGATGACATTAAGAAGAATATTATGGCTACTCTTTTCAATGTTATGAAAGTACTTAAAAAAAAAAAAAGTATAAAAAGTATAAAAGTATCATGCATTTAGTCCATGACTCGTGCACTATATTCAAGTTAAGGCTAGAAGGGATACAGCAAAAACTACTGGGCATGTGCATATCAATATAGCATAATTTCTCACACTCAACAATAATGACTGTTTTTGCATTATTGTAAGGGGTAGGGTTAGGGTTGGGGTAGGTGTAGAAATTAATAAAACACAATCTAATAGGTAGAAATTTTAATTTATTGTTAGCTTTCTGTTTTGGCTGCATCCCTTCTAGCCACAACGCTATATTCAAAGTCTTCTAAAGTGGGGCCCTATGAAATCCGTTTAATGTTTTTCCCAAATTCCATTTATTTATTTATTTTACATTTCTGTGTATATATGATGGTAGTTTTACTCATATTAAATGGTAAAATGCTCAGAAAGTGACTCTCAAAGCAGTTCCAGAGATGCTGTTCTTGCAATTATGTTCTCATTTATAGGACTGCATCACTGCTAGCCAGTTTTGGGTAAGTTACTTTCAAAAAGTAATTAATTACTATTACTAATTACATCATCAATATTGTATTTAAATTACTTTAATGTCTGTCTATAATAAGTAACTTAATTATTCAAATAGCTAATTAGGCTACATCTTAAAATCCCTATAAACCTTAAATCATGGACAATAAAAATTAAACTCTTTATTCTTTCAATTTGAGTCAAACGAATAGTTTAGCCTTTTAGCTTTAAAACAACTGTAATACTTTTTTTATATATAAAAAAATGTAACCTTTGGTTAACAAATAGAAATTATCTTCAAAATATCTGAATAGCAAAAAAGCTTAAGAAAAGTTAAACAATACATTTCAGTTTTACAAGATGTTCAGGAAAAGTCCAACTAGTCAAATCAGTACAAGTTTATGTAAAAATAACACGTTAACTAATATAGGTAAGAATAAATTACAGAAATGATCTCCTTGAATAAAGCCATGTCAGACCACGCTGTTCTTCTAAGGTAAATTCTGGCTTATTCCTCATAGTAGGCCTTCTTTCAAAAACAATGAAAATTAGATGAATCTTGATTTTTTTTTATCTATTTTTTGTGTATCCAGGTGAGGGCGTTTTGTGCACATGTGACTGCATATACAGGAAAGACTGTACCTCGCTTTAGTTTCATATGGATTACATAATCAGAGAATATCCATTTTTAATTTGAATTTGTTCATTTAAAGTAGACACTTCAAGCTTTCAGAAATGGGAAAGACTGTACCTCGTTTTCATACAGATTACATAATAAGAAATATACATTTTTTGATTTGAATTCGTTCATTTAAAAGTAGACACTTCAAGCTTTCAGATAGGGGAAAGACTGTTCCTCTCTTTAGTTTCATACAGATTACATAATCAGATAATATTCGTTTTTGATTTGAATTTATTCATTTAAAAAATAGACACTTTAAGCTTTCTATAGACATATTTCTCATGTCTCTGTGTCAAGTATTCGCTGAGTTTCGGTTCATATTTATGATGCGTAGAAAGTTGCTCACGGAGACCAAGACAGCAGAAAGCGCACCCTGTTTGTTTTGTTTATTTTACAAAAGCACAATGTTTTGTTGTTATTGTCCCGGTACATGAATAAAAGTAGGCCTTTTTTAGATTAGATTGATTTTAGTCTTATCTGTATCTGAGTATTTAAGGTTTTGCTGTGAATCAGGAAAAAACTGAAAGTGAATGCACCAGCGCATCATTCAGTTTTATCTTTAGACTGTAAATTTAGATTTCAAATTTAATATTGATTTTAGAACTGTTGAATTTTTTTACAGTATGTAACGCAAGTACTTTGTAAATAACTGTAATTAAATTACCTAAAAATGAACAGTAATCCCTTACTATAATTAATTAAATTAAAAAAACGCGTTACAACAATAACGCGTTACACCCAACACTGCTGCTTGCGTCACACTCGCTTCAGTATGTAATCGAAACCATACTTATGCACAGTTCATTCACACAGAGACACGCAGAACATGCAGGATTCATATTTAAAGTATTTTTGTGGCTTAATATTTACAGAAACTAGTCCATATCTCGGCAGTGACCTACTTTTGATTAATTCATACAAACTTTGACAAATTCCATGACATTCCAGTAAATTAAATTTTTATGACTTGATTCCGCTATTCCGTCCAAGTGCCCTTTTTCATGAACATTTGGATTGGAATCTCCTTAGGAATACCCTGTAATTTCCACTTTGTAGGGCACTTATGGTCAAATGAAACACATCTCTGTATGAATGACTTGTTCTTGAATCAAAATGATCCAGTTCTAAAGTTCTTACTTAGTGGTTAACCACTTGCTTGATTTGTGGCTTAAATTTTGGCCTCTTTGTCATATAAAACTGTATGACATTGGTTTTGTGGATCACTTTTATGATACTTTTTCAAATGAATGAATTTTATGACTAAATTAATTCTTTAATTAGGTTGAAATGTTTTTGGTTCAAGTGTTAAATGCTGGAATGTAGACTGTGTGTGTGTTTGTCTCTGTAGAGTGGTGGTGGGCATGTTTACTGGCTATCCATCATTATTTTGATGAGCGGGCTAATTGCACAGCCTGCTTGTTAGCGGGGGCCGGGAAACGTCCTTGAGTGGATGCATGAAGAGTTGTTGGCGGGATTATGCACAACATGAAGTGGGTTTATTGTGTGTGTGTGTTTGTGCATTGTTTCTCTCCATCCAAGGACTTCTCAATGGGCATTTTGCCAGATGTGAGACCTCTTTAAAGGCTGGATTTAATCAACACACTGCATGATTCACACACTTGCACCTGGTTTTATACAGGTCTGCCCTTTAACCAGCTAGTTAAGAACTGGAGCTTTTTCTGTATTTAGTAAATCTCTTGTCCACAATGTATACATGAGTTTTTGTAAATATGTAAATAATAGAAAGAGTATTGGAGTAATAAGAATATACTATTTAAAAAAATTTTATGTTTAATTCAATGTATTATTTGCCTTTTCTTTGTAATTGTTTGTGAAATTAACTAAAATAGTTTCTACACCTTTTTTTTCAGTGCACCCTAAAATTATCCCATGAACTAATTTCAAATATTCTAATATTTGATATGAGTAGCTAGCTATCAAATGTAACCATGATAAAAAGAGCTGAGGTTAGTGAGGCGATCCTGCAGACAAGAGAGAGAAAAATGTTCATGACCTTGCAATGCTGTGTTTCTTAATGTCCAGTGATCTTTCTGAGTAGTAATGATACAATGCTTCCTCGTATTTTTTTTTTCTCCTGCTCCCTCATTCTCTCTCTCTCCCTCATTCTCTCTCTCTCTCTCTCTAACAGTCTAAAAGACTCAGTCAGCAGTTCGGTTCACTGTCTGGCAAATGAGCTGTCCTATTGAAATAGAAGGGAGAGTGTTCCGTGTTGCAGAAAATGCTGCCATGGCAAGCCACGCCGGTGAAAGAGAGAGGGGAAATTACTTGCTTGGACAAAGAAACATGAGAATGACCTTTCGCTAAAAATGTACCAATTTAGACTCATGTTGGGTAGATTACAACCTTTTTCTTTTCCCTCTCCATCTCCATCTGCACTCATTATCATCTATAGATTACCTCACTCTCCTCACCTGTGCTGGAGAAAGTCTAGAAAAGTACATTTGTTCAATTGATTTTTTTCATCCTCTGCATGCTCATAAAATCCTCTCAGGGTTTGTAGTTGGATGGCTGCTAGGCTGAGCTAACAGCGCTTTTTATGGTGTCTTATTTTCCAAATGTCATTTCTAGGTGTATTTTATGTACACAATAGAGTCCTGTCTTTCATCTCAGCCCTCCTAAAAAAATGAGTGATTGTGATCTCTCATGTTTGCTGAATACACATCTGAATTCTGCCTGTTATTAAGCAATACATTTTGTTACAATTCAGTATTATCACTCCATTGATTGGCAGAATCAGTGTGAGATGAAATCATTGTTTTCACAGAAATAATAATTTTCACTTCACAGAAGTGGAGTTGAAAAAAAAATGTATGCACTTTAAAATTTCTTAGTAGTTCATTAGTGTTTTTTTTTTTTTACATCAGCACTGAAGCTGCTTAAAAGAAGTTTGTGTAAAGACCATCTTGTGCAAAAGAGGAAGCAGAAACATCTGATCCTCTATACAAGGAGTCACATGATCAGTACCACAAATTTGATTATTCGATCAGTGACCTACATACAGTAAAAAATTCTAAAACTTTCTATTTATTTTCCAGTTTAAATGTGGAGATTGCAACAGACATTCACTGTATACTCATACATATATTTTAAACAATATAACACAAAATTTGATAATACACAACAATACAGTAAACGTTTTTTTGAAAGAAGTCTTACTAAGGTTGCAAATATATACAGTGTACTAACAGTATATAATATTACAATTTAAATGAACTGTTTCCTATTTGAATGTATTATAAAATGTAATTTATCCCTGTGATGGCCATTACTTCAGTTTTCAGTGTCATATGATTCTTCAGAAATTATTCTAATTTGCTGATTTGGGGCATAAACACATTTCTTGTTGTTATGACTGATGGTATTATGATTGTAATTTAATGGATCCTTGCTAAAAAGTATTAATATCTAAAAAAAAAAAAACTTGTGAAAGCCTCTCCACACACTTGTTCTCTCTTTCCCAGGGTAATTCAAATTCCATTTTTTTTTGGCAGTGTTAACAGATGGAGTTATCTGTGGGCATTGCCGTTGATGAATGCAACACCTAAATTGACCCATTGGTGGTGAATGGGCCTGGGGCCGTTCAGCCGATGCTCTTGTTGTGTGGTCCTGCTTAAAGTCCTCATTACCAGGGCTTGTCATGGGAGAGGCAGTGTGCTGCATGAGAGAGTCTGAATCAGCCTTATTTGAATTCATAATTGTGCCTAGCTGAAGGGGAGATTTGTGAAGCAAGTCAGGGTTCATTGTTCGAGCTGTGTGAGTCCAGTGGAGGGTGCAAGGGAACTCAAAGCTAATGTAATCTAAGCTGTTTGAGAGGGTTAATTAGGAAGGAGGGGAAAAAAGGGTGTGTGAGAGTGTGACCGACCTTTTGGAGTAAGTTGCAACTGCAGTGGACTAAATTTAAAAAAGACATGGTGGGTAAATCAAATCTCTTCTGTGCTTTTGTTCTTATGATAATACTGTCATTGTTTTTTGTTTTTCTGTGTGGTAAAGTTTTTATTATTATTGAGCAGCCATCAGCACATTTTTTGGAGGAACACAAAAGAAGAGCTCTTTTCCATGCTCTTCACGTTTCAGTTTATAATATGGTGATTTTCATACTTGTACTTGATTCAGAATGACGGTATGTCATGATGGTATCATCAGATTTTTTCCTTTTGTGTTCCATGCAAGAAATAAAATTGTACGGGTTTATAACAACATGAGGGTGGGTAAAGAAATTATAATTTTGATGAACTGGCCCATTAAGACTTGACCTTGTACTCTAATGTACTGCTGTTCTAAAGAATTGCATACTTTTTAATCAATACTTTTAATGACGCATACAGGAAATAATGTGGCCTAATTACTTTCCTGTATCTAATCGTAAATTCTAAAACTTCACATGTGGACATTCTATAGCTCTGTTACACCTGCAGGTTTTGACTTAATGTGCTCATTATAAGGTCATTGATGAGCAACAACATAATCTGCATTCCAACATGCAATCAGAGGATTGAGAATAATGGGTCGTCTCCAGATGCTGAAAAAAAAAAAAAAACACAAATGCAGATCCATGTTGTGAATGTATTTGTTTCCTCGTAGGTTTGTGGGTCACCACAATTTCGATGGTTTATTCAAATCATACCAAGAGGTCAAGGTTTAGCTAGTTCGCCCCTGCTGGGATGTGCCATAACTACACCATTGTGGAGGTAAAACACATCATTCTACAATGACAGCGTACTATTGTTTTTATGTGTGTAAATTTCAAATATTTAATGACATTAGTAGTTTTGCTTGTAATTTGCTGTGGGACTCTTAAAAATATGAGGGTGTTAAACACATACATATTTTTTTATTGCTTGGCCTATTATTTTCTTTAAGCCTTAAATAATCTTTAAATAGATTATTATAAGGGGATTGCTTTGACACTATATCAAAAAAGCAAAAAAAGGGGCAGGGTTATACTAGACTGCATTCAATGACATTTCACAAGATATTATTTGATTGGTGACCTATGAAAATTATGAAAAGTTTTTAAAATGTTCTAGTTATATTAAGGTTTAAGTACTGTATGGAGATCATGTGAAATAAAATGCATACACTGTTTTTAAACTTCTTTTTTACGGACTTTTCCATTAACCATAAAACAATGCAGTGAAGTGCAAAATTCAAAATGCAGGTAAAACACATTTAAAAATAAATATGGAATATTCGTTCATATTAATACAGTACATTGTGTCCTATTTTTTTTTTTAAATATATACAATGTAGGGTCTTCAAAATACTATGGCCATCATATAAAATACTTAACACAATATAAAATCGAATTTGACAATAATTTGACTTGTAAACATTAATCCAAACACATGCTCCTATATCCTAATCCAGGTATTTCCCACATTTTTTCTCAGCCAAATCCACAAACAAAGCCTAACAACACGTCTGCAATGATCATGGACCTCTGATGTTGATTAATGTACATATGACATGCAAGTAACAAACATAGTTTGGTTTATTTTGTTTTGTTTGTATGATTTATTTTTATATTTTTATGGTCTAAATTATAATCTTTTAAATGATAAGCTTTTCATTAACTCACGACCCCCTTGTGGTTCGGGGAACCCTTTTGACTCCATACTATCTCTATGCGCTTTTGATTCTGGCCTTTGTGTTTAATACCATATTTCAATCTTGTTGCACATTCCTCTAAAGTTTTAATGAAATGGATAAATTAATTCACCTAAACACTTTCTATTTTTGCCTGGTTTTACTTGTGTTTAGCTTTTCTCTTGACTTTGGAGCCTGACTGTTGCAAGAAGAAACCCCACCAGCCCCAAAGACATATTCCCTCAATTTAACAGCAGACCAAGGTGTTTCTCCAGCATCATCGGATCAATGAAAAGTAAATAGCCTCCACTTCTTGTTTCACAGTGCCGTATTGATCTTTCCTCAGCTTTGGCTTTCCCTGCTTCCCTGGCGTCTTATGTCTTTCAGCCCCAGGGACGATGCTGATTGCCAAAGATTGGACAAGCTAACAAGCACATGATGAGGAACCAGTTGGTTCTTCTTGCTTTCTCTCAGTTTTCGGAGGTCTTTGGGACAGGCACACACAAAAGGGAAGCTGATCCGTGGATGTATTCTGTCATTCTTTTGGAGGCTGCTTTTTCTTCCTTGTTTTGACTTGGTTCAACTTGACAGGGTGCTTTTAAGGATATTGTGGGGTCTAAAAATGAGTGGAATACCAGGAAATCAATGAAAGGATGTATTCATGGATCGGAGCTGGTGGACTAAATTTTAACTCCCTTTCAGTTCAAGTCACTGACTCATTTATCAGAGTCTTCCATCATAGAGGTGGCCTATTGAGATCGGCACACTTTGGTTTTTCCGTTACATGTGGGTGAGTCTTAACGTTTTCTTTGGATCCATCTTATCCCATATATGATTAGCGATTGGTGAGAGACACAGAGAGGGAGGGACAATTCAAACACCCAACTCACCCTGTAGTCTAAAAAAAGTATGGTTCTAGTGGAATTTTCCAACATAAAACAAATAAATAAATGCTAAATTAAGCACTGCACTCGTATGAAAATTCTTGAAAAAAATGAATACTTATGTTCAGGAAGGAATAATAGAAATGAACCAAAAGATGTCAAATAAATGTTGTTATGAGCTTTCTTTTGATCAGTGTCATGAAAAGAATGCAAGAATGCATCATGGTTTCCACAAAAATATTTAGCAAAACAATCGTTTTCAACATTGATAATGATATAAAATGTTTCTTGATCTCCAAATCTGCATATTAGAATGATTTCTGAAGGATCATGTGACACTGAAAACTGCAGTAATGCCTGAAGAAAAAAACAGCTATAATACATTATATTAAAATAGAAAACAGTTACTATAAATCGTAATATTTCACATTATTATTATTATTATTATTATTTTACAATTAAATCAAATAAGAGCAGACTTGGTGAGCATAAGAAACATTAAAAACATTTAGAAAGTCTTACCGACCCCCAAACTTTTCAGTGGTGGTGTATTTACTATTTACTGCATGAAAAATTGTGTAAAACAAGCTTGTTTCCAAACATGAGACATTTTTTACATTATAATAGATTCATTACATTGAATTTGTTTGCTAAATATTTTAGTTACTGTGATGGAAAATGAGTTTACCATTTATTCCAATAACCCCGCCCCCAACCGCCCCGCCTTCATGTCAGTTAGAGCTTTTGTTTCGCTTTGCATTTCATATTTTAGGGTTTCCCTGGCAGATGACAGTTGTAAGTAACCGTATTAGATAACCCTTAGGGTGCCCTTAGTCTTGATTTGAGCACAATTAATTTTCTATTATAGAGTGCTAAAGATGTTCACCTAAAATATTGAGTAGCCAGCCAATTGTGGACTTGGTCAGGCCTTGTAGTGGGATTTGGAGCTTCCCTCAGGGATCTCATTTATTATTTGCAGATATTGATTTGACAGAAAGGGCAAGGCAAACTACTCTGGTGTTGACTTAGACCTGGCCCCTGGCTGTTAACATGCTCTCAGCTGACCAGTGCTGAGACCGTGATGTTTGCGGTTTGATCCATGGCTTTTACGCCGTGAAAATTTTCAACTGTTAGATTGTGGGAGTCTCTCATATAGAGTTTCTTGAGAGGAGGGAGGAAGGATGGTGATTGTGGAGCATGAGCATGCTTCGGTCTTTCTGTAGAGGCTGGTGTTAAAGAAAAGAAAAACAAATTCTGTGTACAGACACAGCATCTATCATGTTGTTTGTTTAGTGAGTAAATGGGGATGGGGCAGGTTGAGGTCAGGGCAACAGACTGGAGGCAATCTCTCTGTTGCCTGTATTGCTCCTTCCTTAGTGAGAGATGTCTGGGTGGGATGCTGCTTCTGAGTCATTCTGTGATAGAATTCTAGAATAGAAGCCTTTTCCAGTTGGAGTAAATTTCTACAATTTTGTTTGCCAGGTGACTATATTGTATTGCAAATATTGCGTACAAACAAACTGATAATCAAAAACTGAAGAGATTTGCCTTATCTATCTATCGTTCTATCATTGACAACAATCAATAGATAGATAAACATTTTAGCTATTGTTCTGTCTAGTGATCGTTCTATCGATTGTTCTGTTTATTGATCATTCTGTCTACAATATCTGTCTGTCTGTCTGTCGTCTGTCTATCTATTGTCCTGTCGTTCTATCATTCTATGTATCATTCTATCTATCTATTGATCATTCTATCTAATGTTCTATCTAACATTCTATCATTTGTTCTATCGTTCTATGTGTTGTTCTATCATATTTTATCTATTGTTCTGTCTGACTATCTATCTGTCTGTCTGTCTGAGTATCTATCCGTCTATCTATCTATCTTTCTGTCTATCATTCTATCTATGGCTCATTGTATCTATCGATCCTATTTATCAATCATTCTATCTACAGTGTTCTGTACTGATCATCCATTCATCCATTCAAGACTTAAATAGTCTTTAATATTTTGATTCTTATAATCATTTTCCCTGTTTAGGGGGTAGCCAGTTTGCTTCTCGACCTCATGAATCCTTAGCCCTGAGTTCTGGGACCAATAAGCACCTTCCCACAGGCCCGCTCTGAGCCTTGGCTCAACCACAGCTTCTGTTAGAGCAATCCGACCCTAATTGGCATTTAATGTGATGTCTGGGCCTGGGGTGGAGGAGCGCTGGAGGAAGGAGAGTACCCAAACAAACACATGCTCAGGTTCTAACATTCATGATCCATGACATTCAGGACCCAGAATGGCCCTTGAGGTCTCAGATTTGAATGAGACTCTGGTGTAAAATATGTAACTGTAGATTGTGTGGCTATTGCAACAAATTATTTAGGATGTTTAGGGTTGTTTTGTTTTGTTTGCAAAAGGACTTTACTTCCGTATTATTGTATTTTCACCATGATCTTAACCAGTAAAGAACTTTGTTGTTCTATGAAATTAATGGAAACAATTTTCCCATCCAACACAGATGGAGAACTCCTACTAATTTGGTGCACATGTCATTTTTTCCTTCATTCTTCCCTCAATTCTCTTAATTATTACTGTCAGACTCGGGATCTTTCGTAATGCATAGGGTGAGGGTCAGTGAGAGAGAGAGGGAGTTGTTTGGGAATGATGAGGGAATGCTATGGGCTGGATTTTCCACTTGCAGGCTGCTTCCCCTTGCTAAAGAAAAGGAGCCTGTTAAGTTTTTTATTTTTTTATTGCTTTAACATGATTTTTTAGGCTTGTCCCCAAAATAGTCCCCATCATAAAAATCATTAATTATAGGCCAAAATGAATTTTTAGTTCAAGTGTGAATGCAAAGTACAAACATTTGTTACCAAGGACTAGTTTATTTATTTATTTACTTTTAATACAATACAAATCCAATCTGTTGGAAGTTAATGGGTTTGAGATCTGTAGAATATGAGCACAATATATATATATATATATATATATATATATATATATATATATATATATATATATATATATATATATATATATATATATATATAAATATATAATTTGGTAAGTTTCAGATCTTTAATTAAATTTCACATCTCCACAATGGTCTGTACATTCCGTTTTAAAGCATAAGAACATGTAATAATATTAATTATTAATCATGAAATGAACAGTTCCCTGATTGGCTTGGGTTCCGTGTTTGGAGCCCTAATTACAACACTTTTTCTGTTGCTGCGTTGCTCCACATTTGCTCTGTGAAAAACATTTTTGTTCTCAGTCTTTTAAAAAAAAGTGCTGACATTCTCACCAATATAGAAACTCCACACATATAAACATGCAAGAGTTCACACTTTTGGCATGCAAAATAATTCTGCCTCTCAGGTTTGTCTGACTTTGTTGCCAAAACTGCTCGATACACTTTAAAAAGACTGTAACTCTACACCAAAACAGTGTTTAAATTGACATTTGGCTCATCACATCAGTATAACACCTACCGTCTGAGCTTCCAATAACTTGACTTTTTCCTTTCAGCAAAATACAAATCCCACACCGTACCACACAGACGGCTCTGGCAATTTGATATACCTCACAAATAAGATTATTTTGGTGTTTTAGGCCACATACCCGTCAAGTGTCAGCCAGCCACCATAACATTTACTCATTCTCATCAATGCCGAAGCCAAACTGTTTTGCCCGTTAGCACCAATGCATGCATGGAAATGTCTCATTTCAACTTTCACGCTAGTTTTGAAAGGGAAAACAAATCAGGATGCGTTAGCACATTTGATGGAGGATGTGTGTAACTGCAGTGACAACCGCCTGGACGCCAAGCGCCGGTTACCAGCAGTTCGCATTAAGTTACGCAAACACTAATTGGAGAGTACCTGGCTCCACTTCACTGACTGTTTTCCGTTTTTGGCAGCATCTCAACAGCGAGCTCACTGCTGTTTCACTTGATTAGCCCCAAATGGGGAAAAAAGCTGGCTAATTTTGAAAATGTCAGAAAAAGAGAGGAACCTTCAACTCAAACATGCGTATGGCCTGTTGGCACCGCACTTGCTTTTGATTTCCGGATGTCCCTGAAAATTGATTTTCAGCTGTGATTGCGTACATTGAGGCTAATCAAAGGTTTTGAATAATTGCTCCGGTATGATCTTCCGACATGAATTCGTATTGTAGAGCATACCGGCTTTTGCCAGAAACATTTGCTAGAGATGACCTCACAACATACCTTTCAAATGGTTCCCAGTTGCGTTTGGATGCCGTATTTTCTTCTGATTAGGTCTTAAATGAGCATGCATGCTGATTCTCAGTCCGCAAGGAATGTTGAGTTTCGTACAAAGCACATACTTCTGTGTTATTACTCGTGGCCAGGTTTTGTGTCTGGTTAACACATCTTTACTTTACACCTTCACACCGCATTTGTCTCACTTCTTGTCCTCGCCAACGGGAGCTGCACAAGATAATGCACAACTCATAATAAAATGAGTGCACCATTACCACCATGGCTCTTCCTTACACCATTTGGAAGGAGGGAGAAAATAATAAATTGGTATGAATTACAGTGCATCTACTTATCCCTCAGAGTCAAATTGTTCAGTAATGCTCATAACAACCAGAAGAAGCTCTTTAGTGGTAATGCATGGCTGCTTTGTCTGAGGAAGACATCTCCTCCTGAGCCCCGCCTTTGTGCGCCAGTGAAATGTGGTCTTTCGTTTAGCGCCGTAATGCATTACACTGTTTGTGGAGGAAGAAGCAGATTGATTGGGGAGGGCTGGGAGATTAATAACACACACCTTTCGGTTATGACACCCATTGTTTCATAGATGCCCTGTAGAAGTGTGCTCCGAAAAATGCATCAGTGTGTAAAATATTGAGCCTGCAGCTTTTCATTACTCTCAGCGTCAGAGACAAATACAGCTTTTTTTTTTATCATTGAAAATACTATAGCGGGGAGAAAATGGCATGTCAAATCTGCCCCAAAAACAACTGTCTTGTTTGGAGGCGCAGGAGACATGGAGGTTGTTTTGCTTAATAAAAGTGTCAGGTCCCAGACAGAGCTGAGGAGTCTTTTGTCCTGACAGCTAACGCAGAAAAATGAGCGACCTGTGGCCGCGCACGCTGCAGGGAAGCCCTGTAAGCTGTAACCTTGAGAGGAGGAAGCCCACCACCCCCTTAATGCTGCTATAGTTTCTAAATGGACTTTGTGTTTGTTTTGAGATTTTGCAGGAATTCATCTTTTTATATACAGGTGCTGGTCATATAATTAAAAATTTATTTCACTAATTCCATTCAAAAAGTGAAACTTGTATATTATATTCATTCATTACACACAGACTGGTATATTTCAAATGTTTATTTCTTTTAATTTTGATTATTATAACTAAGGAAAATCCCAAATTCCGTATCTCAAAAAATTAGAATATTGTGAAAAGGTTCAAAATTGAAGACACCTGGTGCCACAATCTAATCAGCTTATTAACTCAAATCACCTGCAAAGGCCTTTAAATGGTCTCTCAGTCTAGTTCTGTAGGCTACACAATCATGGGGAAGACTGCTGACTTGACAGTTGTCCAAAAGACGACCATTGACACCTTGCACAAGGAGGGCAAGACACAAAAGGTCATTGCAAAAGAGGCTTGCTCTTCACAGAGCTCTGTGTCCAAGCACATTAAAAGAGAGGCGAAAGGAAGGAAAAAATGTGGTAGAAAAAAGTGTACAAGCAATAGGGATAACCACACCCTGGAGAGGATTGTGAAAAAAAAAAAACCACTCAAAAATGTGGGGGAGATTCACAAAGAGTGGACTGCCGCTGGAGTCAGTGCTTCAAGAACCACTACGCACAGACGTATGCAAGACA
Source organism: Cyprinus carpio (assembly GCF_018340385.1). NCBI lineage: Eukaryota > Metazoa > Chordata > Actinopteri > Cypriniformes > Cyprinidae > Cyprinus > Cyprinus carpio. The sequence goes on from NC_056601.1 coordinate 17,164,257, forward strand.
TGGGTCTCAGCTGTCGCATTCCCTGTGTCAAGCCACTCTTGAACAACAGACAGCATCAGAAGTGTCTCGCTTCAAAAAGGACTGGACTGCTGCGGAGTGGTCTAAAGTTACGTTCTCTGATGAAAGTAAATTTCGCATTTCCTTTGGAAATCTGGGTCCCAGAGTCTGGAGGAAGAGAGGAGAGGCACACAATCCACGTTGCTTGAGGTCCAGTGCAAAGTTTCCACAGTCAGTGATGGTTTGGGGTGCCATGTCATCTGCTGGTGTTGGTCCACTGTGTTTTCTGAGGTCGAAGGTCAACACAGCCATATACCAGGAAGTTTTAGAGCACTTCTTGCTTCCTGCTGCTGACCAACTTTATGGAGATGCAGATTTCATTTTCCAACAGGACTTGGCACCTGCACACAGTGCCAAAGCTACCAGTACCTGGTTTAAGGACCATGGTATCCCTGTTCTTAATTGGCCAGCAAACTCGCCTGACCTTAACCCCATGGAAAATCTGTGGAGTATTGTGAAGAGGAAGATGCGATATGCCAGACCCAACAATGCAGAAGAGCTGAAGGCCACTATCAGAGCAACCCATGGGCTCTCATGACATCTGAGCAGTGCCACAGACTGATCGACTCCATGCCACGCCGCATTGCTGCAGTTATTCAGGCAAAAGGAGCCCCAACTAAGTATTGAGTGCTGTACAGTCGTGGCCAAAAGTTTTGAGAATTACATAAATATTGGAAATTGGAAAAGTAGCTGCTTAAGTTTTTATAATAGCAATTTGCATATACTCCAGAATGTTATGAAGAGTGATCAGATGAATTGCATAGTCCTTCTTTGCCATGAAAATTAACTTAATCCCAAAAAAAACCTTTCCACTGCATTTCATTGCTGTCATTAAAGGACCTGCTGAGATCATTTCAGTAATCATCTTGTTAACTCAGGTGAGAATGTTGACGAGCACAAGGCTGGAGATCATTATGTCAGGCTGATTGGGTTAGAATGGCAGACTTGACATGTTAAAAGGAGGGTGATGCTTGAAATCATTGTTCTTCCATTGTTAACCATGGTGACCTGCAAAGAAACGCGTTCAGCAATCATTGCGTTGCATAAAAATGGCTTCAAAGGCAAGGATATTGTGGCTACTAAGATTGCACCTAAATCAACAATTTATAGGTTCATCAAGAACTTCAAGGAAAGAGGTTCAATTCTTGTAAAGAAGGCTTCAGGGCGTCCAAGAAAGTCCAGCAAGCGCCAGGATAGTCTCCTAAAGAGGATTCAGCTGCGGGATCGGAGTGCCACCAGTGCAGAGCTTGCTCAGGAATGGCAGCAGGCAGGTGTGAGCGCATCTGCACACACAGTGAGGCAAAGACTTTTGGAAGATGGCCTGGTGTCAAGAAGGGCAGCAAAGAAACCACTTCTCTCCAAAAAAAACATCAGGGACAGATTGATCTTCTGCAGAAAGTATAGTGAATGGACTGCTGAGGACTGGGGCAAAGTCATATTCTCCGATGAAGCCCCTTTCCGATTGTTTGGGGCATCTGGAAAAAGGCTTGTCCGGAGAAGAAAAGGTGAGCGCTAACATCAGTCCTGTGTCATGCCAACAGTAAAGCATCCTGACACCATTCATGTGTGGGGTTGCTTCTCATCCAAGGGAGTGGGCTCACTCACAATTCTGCCCAAAAACACAGCCATGAATAAAGAATGGTACCAAAACACCCTCCAACAGCAAATTCTTCCAACAATCCAACAACAGTTTGGTGAAGAACAATGCATTTTCCAGCACGATGGAGCACCGTGCCATAAGGCAAAAGTGATAACTAAGTGGCTCGGGGACCAGAATGTTGAAATTTTGGGTCCATGGCCTAGAAACTCCCCAGATCTTAATCCCATTGAGAACTTGTGGTCAATCCTCAAGAGGCGGGTGGACAAACAAAAACCCACTAATTCTGACAAACTCCAAGAAGTTACTATGAAAGAATGGGTTGCTATCAGTCAGGATTTGGCCCAGAAGTTGATTGAGAGCATGCCCAGTCGAATTGCAGAGGTCCTGAAAAAGAAGGGCCAACACTGCAAATACTGACTCTTTGCATAAATGTCATGTAATTGTCGATAAAAGCCTTTGAAACGTATGAAGTGCTTGTAATTATATTTCAGTACATCACAGAAACAACTGAAACAAAGATCTAAAAGCAGTTTAGCAGCAAACTTTTTGAAAACTAATATTTATGTAATTCTCAAAACTTTTGGCCACTTTTCAGTTGGCCACAATTTCTAAAAATCCTTTCTTTGTATTGGTCTTAAGTAATATTCTAATTTTCTGAGATACTGAATTTGGGATTTTCCTTAGTTGTCAGTTATAATCATCAAAATTAAAAGAAATAAACATTTGAAATATATCAGTCTGTGTGTAATGAATGAATATAATATACAAGTTTCACTTTTTGAATGGAATTAGTGAAATAAACATTTTGATGATATTCTAATTATATGACCAGCACCTGAATATGATACCAGGAGAGCAGTTGAACTTGATGTCCAGAGCTGTTGCATTCATGGATTGGTCTATTGCAAGGTCAGTATCTTAAATATGTATTTTCTGGCATACAATTTTAGATGATAAATTTATGATTTACTAGGTAAAAAAATGTGTAAATTTGATCAGTCCAATCATGCCACAAACAGGAAAGGACTGAGAGACAGTTTTAGAGAAGGACAAGTTTGGCTTAAACATTTCTGGCTGTTTTCTCCTTTGCCCCCTACTGAGCCCACTTGGACTCGAGGAGGAAACGGGATCATTCTTGATTTCCTCTTCTAGGATTATATAACACAACTTATTGAGTTTTGCTTCAGGCTGTTTTATGTCCCATGAATTCACTTGACTAATAGCCTCATAGACTCATAGCCACAGACTCGTAGCCTGTTGACACAGTGAGGAGGGAACAATGAGACTAGGAATGTGGGGAATATGAGAATGGGATGGTATGGTTTTGTGGTAGTAATGCACACAGGACAAAATACAGAGAAACCTGTTTCCACCAATATTAAGCAGCACAACTGTTTACACTTAAGAGCAGAGTAATGCTTCTAAAAATGTTACTTTTCCATCACAGAAACAAATTAAAAATATTATAGATTGATATCATAGTATTACAGTAAGCATAACGGATTTCTTTCAAAAACTTTTCAAAATCTTACCAACCACATACTTTTGAACTATCTAATGAAGTAAAAAAAAAAAAAAAAAAAAATACAGAACTGTACAAGTCAGTACAGGTTATGAAAACATTCATATTGCATTGTTAATGAATCTGTTGTTGTCTAGACTGTAAAAATGAGATAAAGATAGAATAAGAATAACAGCATTTTTTTAATGTTTGTTCCAAAGGATGAATTCATCTTAATTAAAATTTTGTACAATATATGTTATTCAGGGGCAACAGGAAATTAAAAATAGCTAAGGTTTCATACAATTAAAACTGAATTTGGAACGGATTCAATAAACGATTTTCTGACACAACAGTGCTGATAATAATAGCATAATTATTTAAAATAATTAGTCAAATAGCAAAACAACTTATTGTTAATCTGTTTTTATGTTTTATGTCACATTTTTTTAACCTCTCTCCTATCTGTACCCTCCACAATTTATCTGCAGGGCCAGCCTGGTTCTTGTTATTTAATTTGCTGCTGTTTTATTTCATTTATTTCTTGTGTTGCACAAATTGCTTTTTGACCTTGCCCGTTATAAAGCATAAGTGAATTGAAAAGCCATTGATATACAGACATTTGTGCACCAACTGTACGCAGGCATTAATCTTTCCACCTGCAATGTGGGACCCTGTTCCAAGATGGTTAGATATATTTATTTATTTCTTTGTGCCCAGTATTATTTTCATTATCTTAAGAGGGCACAGAAAAGCTCATTGATGCAGCCGTCTGCAGTGGTGAAGCACAGACTTACACATACAGTACACACACTCTTGCAGGGCATCTAAAAGTGCCTCTCTTGCATTCTGCTCTGAAAGTGATAGAGTGAGTCTGCCCTTTTGTTATATTTCTTGTATTTGTAAATGCTGTGTCCTACGTTCCAGCCTAAGGCCAATTTAAATGATCTAACAGCTGTTGCCCATCTGATCCATTGTCTTTAAGTACATGACTAACTGATCCCCCTTGGTCCTACTGAATGGTACCACACTTTTTAGAAAAATTATGTGCAGTGTATTAACTATTGGCTAATAGGTTAAAATATGAACTCAATAAAAATGTACTCAAGTATCTTGATTTTTTCTTTTCTGATATCTTCCAGTATATATTTTAAAATGTATAAAATATACTATTTAAATAATTATTTTCTTTAAGAAATTCCGGTATCTAGTTTTTTTTTATATATCTTTTATCTTCAAGTATGTATTTTAAAATGTATATAATATGAAATATGCTACTAAAATATTTCTTATCTATTAAGGATTTTTGCAACAACAACAACAATAATGTATTATCTAGTTTTAAGAATTGTTCTTATATCTTCAAGTATTTAAAAATGTATATAATATAAAATATGCTATTAAAATATTTCTTATCTACTAAAGATTTATGCAATCATAATAACAGCAACAACAACAAAAATTATATTAATAATGATACATATTTGAATTATTAATATTATCATTATTATTATTTAAATACCTGTTTGCCAATAGGTTAAAATATGAACTCAATTAAAAATTTCACTCAGGCATCTAGTTATCTCATTGGAAAACTAGGCAAACATAATGAAAATGTATTTTCTTACATTTAATGCTTGCATTTTACTTTGTAATTTCACTGGATTGCAGATGCAGGCCATGGATGAGTGATAGAGAAGCGGTTCACCTGTGGGGTCCTCCACTGCTGGAGTGTATCAGTGTTGCCTTTGGTGTTGCAAGAGAGCACAGATCACACAGCGTGTGTCACATTCTGTTTCAGTGTTTTTGCCTTGTGGATGTATACCTTCATGTTGCAGAGATGACCACTCTTAGTCTTAGTCTCATTTGGAGAATCGCACTTCTCCAATTTGGTCTGAGACAGTAATTTCTGTAATGACCCCATGAAACATCCTCCCAGCAGATAGGGTGACAGTCAACCCATCTACACCTTCTCTAATTCCCCTGCTCTCTCCCTTATGGCAGTAAGAGTACAGTTGCTGTAAAATGCTATGGATAATGATCTTTAGAGAAGAGGAATGGCTCAGTGGGCCAATGATGGGATATAGCGGTGTATTCAAGCCTGGTCAGACACTGATCAGAAATAATTTTTGTCTAATGGCCAGGTGGAAAATGTGGAGAAAGGGCTTATGCTGTGTAATAGCAGAATCCCTACAAAAATAAAGTGTGAACTACTGTTGAGGGTGTGTAGAGTAAATATATGTACACTATAAAAAAATAACTAAAAAAATTCAAAATTACACATTTAATTCAATGTATTACCTCTATTTTTTTTGGTGATAATAGTTTCTACACCTTTTCCCCCCCAGTGTAAATAAGTATTGCTTATAAAACATATTTGAATGCTAAAAACATAATTTTGCAGATTTCCCAGAAGTACTTCTTTATCTACAGGATATAGGCCGTATCTATATAAGTCTGTAAAATAATAAAATAAAATAAAAAGTTCATTGCAGCCTTTTCTTACCATTCTGACATTTTTCTCAGAGTTGTGAGAACTAAAATCAGGATTTTGAAATAAAAAGTCATAAATTATTTATTTATTTATTTTTTCTATTGCTCCGTGGTGGGAGGGGAAAAAATGTATTGTGAGAACTCAAAAAGAATTCAGAGGAAAAAAATACAGAATTTTGTACAGAATTGTGAGATTTACATTAACAGTTGTGTAAACTTGGAATTGTCAGAAAAAGTTAGAATTCTTTGTTTATATACAAAATCCAAATTGTGAGATACAAAGTAGTAGTGACCTGGATTATTACAATTAATGGCAAAATGAAGTTAGTTTGTTCTTTCGGTCGGTCGGAGGCAGAAGTATCTGTTGCCTTTAGAATCTGCAATCTATTTCTTTCTAAATGTCTTTTTATGAAGTAAAGTGTAGAGTGTGCTATATGTCTTCCTTTCAAATGTTATATAATGCAAACTTTTCTTGTATATGTACTGTATAACTGTCCTTTTACTAGCCTGTGCTGTTTAAAAAAAGAAAAAAAAAGAAAAAGCCTTTTATATTTTGACCTCTGCGTGTCAGCTGTGAATTTGTATGCCTGTCTTTGTATACGCTCTCAAGAGCAGCTTTCAGATCACAGCATGTCCCCGTCCACTTACGCCGTCAAAATGCACGGTGTACCTTCTGTGTAGTGTGTGACATGTTTTTCAATCATGCATTGTAGCCATGCAGCTGCTATGGACGTCCGTCAGTGTTAAACTGTGTTGTTTCATTCCAGTTTCAGAGCAGATCCATGGCATGTCAACACGTTTCCACCATGCTAATGCATTGAGCTTCAAGTGGCTTAAAAAGCTGTTGACCAGATAGAATCCTGGCAATGGGATTTTAGCTTGGGTTGTCATATCACATTCAACTCACTGCAAAGGTTTGAGTTGCTTCCAAATGCTGTTTTTCTCAGTGTCAGGTCTGATTCGATACATTGCCCTCACAGTGGCTTTGACTAATCGTGCCAAACTGAGAGCGTCACCAACAATCCCGCAGTGACTCTCTAAACCTCTTGCAGGTTTGAAATGTTGAGAAAGTCAGGTTAATATGGTCTTGGAATTAATATTTTTAGACTTTGGCTAATGATAATCAAGCTAACAAGTATTTGAGTCAATGATGTAATGCAATGTTTTGCTCATAATAAATGCAAAAATCCATACAAATTCAGCTGTAATACAGTAAATTTAATACACTGCTGATATAAGTGTTTTTAAATTTGGAAATTAAACTATTTTTATGTCTGTATGTACAGTATGTATGTATGTATGTGGGAACATTAAGAAAGATGTGTCAGAGTGATACAAATGTCCTGATATAATTTCATTATCCAAGACGTGGTGCAACCAATATGATAACAAAAAAAAAAAAAAACCTTAAAACAGGAAATGATATCTTAGGGCTTCGACAGGCTGTCATGTCAAGGTCAGTGTATCTCTTTAAATGTCAGTATAATTTATTTTCTTATGAACAAGGCAAGATTAGATCAGATTATAAAATTTGGTGGTGATCATATCATGATTTTTTTTTTTAATAATTAATGATAATTGTATTTAAAGTTAGTCTGCATTTTTAAGAACATGATTCAAATATAAAATTCTCTTGTATTCAAGGTGTAAGGAAAATGCACATTATTACTTTTTACTCGATTACACCACACAGCTTTTTATGACTGGACTGATCAAACATTCTTGGCAAATGTGTTTTGAACTATATTTTATTTTATTATTATTATTTTTTTTAAGTCAAGGACACTCTTACTGTATGTTGCATTGACACAGTTACTGTACATTAGGAAAAGTATTTCATGGGATTAGTTGTATTGTTGACTGTGCAAATGTGCTAGTCTGCAATAATTGTTAAATTAACTTAATCTACAGTCATGTTTTGTGAGATTATTTGGTTCGTCTGGCTAGTGCAGTTTTGGCTTTACTCTCTCAATAATGCACGTTATTGTCTATCGCCAAAGCCTGAATAACATAAATTTGTAGCTGCTGTCCTGATTAAGCTTGTCTTTTGTCAGAATCTGCTTCATAGCATGATTTTGACAGAGGAAGAGGATGAGCAAGACAGACTGAGGGAGAGGAAGAACGACAGTATATCAGGATTAGAATCAAGGGACTGCTTCGCCAGCAGGGTGGTGTGAGGTGAAAATAAGGGAAGGAGAATTTCATTTGCATACCCAGCATGTCACCCGGACCTTTCCGGAGAGCTGCGCCTATCCACCGCCGAGCTTGGCAAGTACGTGCTCATTTTACAGGGTTTGGTTTATGAAGCGGGTGGAGGGGGGTGGTGTGGGTACGCTTGGTGGAGGGAATCTGTGGGGCAAGAGGGTGGCATCAGACCCCATTTACATGTTTGCGCTGTGCCAGAGGTGCTGTGTAAAAAGAGATTGCAATCCTTGACACGACGCGCACCCTCAGGAATTAGCCCAATTCACAAGCCAGACAAGATGGCTGCTTTGCCGAGCAAGGTCTTGCAGGGTAATTTTCACTGAACAAACAAGCAATCTCATTATCCTCCTGCACCTGAGATGTCCAAGCTCCCCCGCCTCCTTCCCAGCCCTCGTTTGTTCACTCTTCCATCCATCCCCCTCTTTCCCCGTCCTTCGCCCAGTCTAGGCTTCATTAGAGCGCATCTTTTCCATTGGCTGCGCTTGCCCTGTTGTCAGGGTCAAGTCAAGGGCACACATCCTAGATTGGAATCATTTGTCACATGGTGCAGCAGCAGAGCTGATATCAGCACAGTGGCCGAGTCATGTTGCACCCATTCCTGTTAGCACCTCGGACCTCCGGACCATTTTATTTATGTTGGCCGAGCTGGCCAGGTAAAACAATAGCACATCATCGGGCTCAGAGAAGAAAGCTTTGCCAGTGCCGTCAGCATATATTCCAAAGTTTTGGAGGCGTTTCCGGACAATGGGAAAATTGCCCAGAGAAGTAATCGCAGTGCAGTAATCGCAGTGCTTTTCACAGCTGAAAGCAGTGCGAACAAATAATGAAGAAAGTGACAATTCTGTTTCTTACCTGGTGTAACGGTTTAAAGTGTCGCAATTTAGTTGAGAGCATGTTTTTTATTTATATATTTTTCTTTCTCTTGTTCTCGCTCTCTCTCTGTCTCTTTTTTTTTTTCCTGTGGTCAGCAGGAGCTTGCATGAACAATGGGAGGTGCTGAGGAAGCATGTGGAAAATGACTTTAATATACCATATAGAATGGCTTATTGCTTTGGTCAATAGGCTGGAGGGAGGATGGCACATGAGGCCACATGGGAAGGTTAGAGCTGTCAGTACATTACATGACGGATACGAGCCATGCTTATGAGCTCCTCAACGGAACGACCTCGCCAGGCAGAGTCATAAAGGTTACGCGTGACACAAATCTGGCTATTAAAGGCAAGATTAGACTGCTGATGTACACAGAAATAAATACAGGAATTCTGTAGTGTTGTATGTCATTGTGCAGTGTAGATGGCAGATAGTGTGCACTTGCAGCATAGTGAATAGAAAACAAACTGGGATTCAAAGAAAACCACAGGTAAAACAGAATATATAGCATGATATTTGATTGCTTTTGAGTTTATTGAAAGAGTTTATGAAAAATGTAGGATTTTAGCTGAAAGGTGATTAGATTTGGATGACTGAACTTAGTATATTGTAACTTATGTAAACCAATAGACCAATTGCAGTAAAGCTCGTCCACAACAAGCCACAACTCAATATTTCGGCCATACAGATTTTACATATAGCTACTCTAGGATTATTTTTGGTTGTGATGAATTGCATTCACACTACTGTTGTGTTTACTTGTTGTAGATTATGCACAAAATAGATGCTGACACTGTCAAAATGTGTCATCGGAGCGCCCGATATCAGCCCTCCAAAGCTGTCAATTATACATACTTAATTCTGTGGGACATTTGTGGTGTTTTTATGTTAAATGCACTTTTTAAACAAATGATTAAATAATACTTATATTAATACTACTAATAATAATACAGTTTATTTATTGTTAACTTTATGCATTACATTTACGCATTTAGCAGATGCCTTTATCCAAAGTGCATTAATGTGTTACCTGGGATTTGAACCCACAACCTTTTGCACTGCTAACGCAATGCTCTACCACTGAGCCACAGGAAAATTAATTTGATTACCAGCATTTTTGATAATAAATTTGTATTAAATTGTAAAACACACACACTATAAAAAATAAAACATAATTGCTGAAAAAGAAAACGTTGATAGGGCCCTATTGTTGTTAAAATCAATAAAGTATTAAATTGTTAGTTTAATGAATTCACTTAATTAGACAAGTTTTTGATTATTAAAATTTTATAATTAACCCATTAAAATCAAATCCAGAAAACTGAAAACATATAATTTGGGGGAAAATGAAAACAGATTTCATAGGGACCTAATCTTGAGAATTAAAGTCTGATTTTGTAATGCACAGTATTATTGTCAGAGAATTTCAAAAGAGAATTTCAAAAGAAAACATTAGTGGTTTTGTGGAGTAATTGTTGAGCAAATGAACTAGCCAGATTAAAATAGAAAAAAAAAATTCAAGTGCACTAACAGGATTTTATTAAGGTCTTCTTAGGTGTGGATCTCTCTATTGTCCTGAACACATAATGTGGCAGTTCACACAGAGGAGAATCAAGTTTTTCATAGGTCACACACAAAATGACTGCAGAATTTGTCATGGGATTTTAGTATCTTTATTATTATTATTATATTTTTTTATATTAGTAGTATCAGGAGTTCAGGGAGGAATTGTTTTTGTGCCTGTATGTTCTGTTACAACTACATCCCCAATTCATATACTGTATACACTGGCAGCATGGACATCTCAATAACAAAAACAGGATTTCCAGCTCTCTCACTCATCCTTTCACTAAATACAGGTGGAAGAGACAATAATTTAGCTATATACTACTCCAAACAAGCTCCGTGTTTCACACAGCCTGACTATAATTGCCTCAGACAGTGCTCTCCCAGGCCGGGTCAGCTTGCTATGCTTGTTATTACTGCCGATCTTATCAACCAACTGTGCCTGACCGGGTCAGCTGAACCCGACCGTACCGTAACCTCAGGGTCACGTTCAACAGCTGCAAAGGTCAGAGGGTCGATCGTGCTCGCCCCTCTCAGTTCAACTCCTCTAATAACGAGGAGAAGCAAGGTTGGGGACCTAGGGAGAGATCTAGATTCTGCTCATTAGCCTGGGTTTATTCCTTTATCATGTAGCAGGGGAACAGATTTTTTTGTGGTTCTTGAATAGCAGTAGACAAAAACATATGTTTGAGGAAAAATTAATTGCAAACAGTTGTGCCACTTCTGCTGAAATGCACTGAAATCACAGCATGAGAATTTAAGTTGGAGTATTTGTCTTTTTCAGTGCAAAAACACCTCCATATATTTAATTTAAGCAGTTTCTGAAACCAAGAATTAAACCATCAGGAACAGTTTAGTCTCCAGTGCCACCATTTTCCATAAGTGTAAACTACATGGACTCTTCAAAAGTACAAGGTGTCAGGTTCTCAGAGACTTTGCTAAGGCAGGAAATCCTGAAACATGACCCCGACTTAATAAGACTCATAAGCTGAAGTGTTGTGAAATTCACAAAGACTGATTTTTATGAAAAACTTCATGGACAGATCGCTTAAGAGTGACTTTGAGGTACCAGCATAATTTCATGTCAGATAACAGCAAGGTGGCGAGGGAGTTGTGGTGTAAGCTGCTACTAACAATGAGAAAGATGGACCTTTCAGGGTAGGAGATGGATTTAAAATGAACTCCCAAAACTTGCTGCCAGATCCTGGAAGATAAATTCTTCAAACAGTGGTACAAGAGAAAGTGATGCTGGTCCCTCAAGAGTCAGTCTGAACCTATCTGTCTATAAAACCTTATTTAAAAAATAAAATAAAATAATAATAACAATAAAAATCAGTCTCAATGCTACAGCTTGTGATTCTTATTAAGTTGGGGTCAAGTTTCAGGGTTCTTTACCTTAGCAAAGTCTCTGAGAACCGGACATATTGTACAGGACACATAGGTATCTAAAAGAAAAGTAGCTGGTGTCAGCCTTGTTACTCTGATCTATGGGAATCGATTTGTCTGCGATAGACAGTTTTATAGGTCTCAAGAAAAAAAACCCACTGAATATAAAATATAAACCTTGAAAGTTTTTTTTTTTCTTCCTATCTTAAAAAAAAAAAACAAAAAAAATGCCATATAAGCCTGACTCTGTGGATTGCGTACTGAAAGGCTTCATTATAAATGATGCTGTAAGAGCACTGATGTTTTAGAATGAAGCCAGCTATGGACATTTTCTAATCGCTAAGTAATTTTCTTAGCCTGTTTAGAGTAGGATGGAAGTTTGGGAAAAAAGTGCACTGGCTGAACAGAATGTTGCTACGTTTTTGTCCTTTCAGCTTTGGCTGATTAGTGTTCAGGGTTCAGTGTGATTCCTTGCATTAGTAGTGTTCCTTTACACCAGGGGTGTCCAAACTCGTTCCTGGAGGGCCGGTGTCCTGCAGAGTTTAGCTCCAACTTGCCTCAACACACCTGACTGGAAGTTTCTAGTATGCCTAGTAAGAGCTTGATTAGCTGGTTCAGGTGTGTTTAATTAGGTTTGGAGCTAAACTCTACAGGACATCTGCCCTCAAGGACCGAGTCTGGACACCCCTGCTTTACACAGTTTGCATATTGCAAAAGTCCTGTCAAGCTCCACCTACCTCTGGAGATGTTATAATCCAAATCCAAATGCTTTCCCTCACTGAAAATGGCTCTGTTTACCAGTTGGGACGCTGCAGTTACAATGTCAGGTGTGTTCAAACGCAATGTATCTTTTTCTAAAAATAAAATAAAATGTATCAATTTTTAAAAAAAATCTTAAAGAAAGTTCTGAGTTTACCGTTCATAATTACAGCATTGTGGTGATGTTCATGTGCATTTCTTTATGACATGACTTGAATGCACCATTAGTCTAAATATATAAATTCCATATTTAAAGTGCATTACCAATAACTTTCTCACTCATTTGTTTAGATCCACTTGTTTGATTGTATGAACGAGTGTGATAGTTCCAAATGCAACCTCACAGGTCTTACTCGGGCTCTTTCATGGGGCTCTCTAAGCTCTATTGATCACCAGGTGTTTCTTCACTCAGTCTTTCAGAGTCGGTAAGCTTGCATCGCTCTCTCTTAATTTACTTCTTAAAGCTGGTACAAAGCTTGTCTTGTTCTCTGACACCAAACTCCTGCCACTAACGGCCCTCCCTCAAATCCGGGCCGCTTCTTCACGGGTGGCTCTGGGTTTCCTTTCATACCGAATCGAGTGTTATTAAGTTCCTGGCCCTGTACACACATACAATCTACTTCTATTCTATAGCTCGCTGCCATTTGATTTTTTCCTCCCCAACAGCCACCGAGTGGGCCTGTAATGAACGAAGGATTACCTGCCGCCCAACCTGTAAACTGACCTCATTACACCCCCATGACATGCTCAACGGGGTCACCCCTCAATGGCTAAGCCCCCCATTCACATGAAAAGAACTAGAGCACAGCTTATCAGACCTCCCAAGTAGCTCAACACAACCCCGCTGTCTCTACCTGCACACCGAAGTAAAATTCCTTTTCCTTCTAAAGCCAGACAATTAAAACCACTGGGGCTTGAGGGGGATTTTGGTCATCTCCAGAGTAAAGGCTATTGCTGCTCTGGAATCAGCCTATCATTGTTTGATCTTTCAGATTATGAATGATAAAGGTCAGATCGTTCCCAGATCTGGCCCTGTATTGGCATTTAAGGTTATGAATGGAGCCTCACTGTTCTTCTTGGTGATTGACTTCCATTGGTGGTTGATTGTTGGCACCTGTCTGATATAATGGCCTCTGTTGTATGGCCATTATTTGAATGTAATAAGGTTTAACTGAGCGTGGTGAGACCAAACCATAAGCAGTGCCCATACGGCACAAGCTCAAGTAGTTATAGATTTTCAGTTCATCCGAGGGCTTTTGGAGAATATTTGTAAACATGAATCAATATAAAACTGTATGTTTTCCCTACAGTCAGGACTATAGGTATGAGTGGTACCATAGGTAAGACAAAATAATAATAAATATTAATAATAATGCAATGTTTTTACCTAGAAAATATACTAAAATACATTTTTTAAAAGGGTCTCTCCTTTAAGAATTTTAGAATTTTTATTATTGATTAAATTGTAGTGCTGTCAAACTATTAATCACGATTAATCACATACAAAATAAAAGTTTTTGTTTACATAATATATGTGTGTGTACTGTGTATATTTATGACACACATACATGTATATATTTAAGAAGAAATCTTACATTTATATATTACATATATTTATATATTATTTAAATGATATGAATATAAATATATACATGTAAATGAATGTAAATATTTTCAAAATATATGCTGTATGTGTGTATTTATATATACATAATAAATATACACAATACACACACATACATATTATGTAAACAAAAACCTGACAGCTCTATTCAATTGAAAGTGATTCTGTATGATTTTTGTTACCTGCATGTTATTTTAAATGATGTATTGAAATTATATAATGTATAATATAAATTATATAATGTTGCCATGAATTTGCTGATATGGTGTTCAAACAAACAAAAAAATGAAATAATAATAATAATAATAATAATAATGATGTTGCTGTTTGTCAGTATTAGGTATTTAGTAGTTCATTCTTATTTATCCTGACACTACCATCTTTAAAAACATTAATAATGTAATAACAGTGTTAAATATAATCTTTAGCTAATCTCAGAATAAATATCTATTTTCAAGCTGTAGATTATTGTGATGCCTTAATTCACTTTAAACAACTCTGAATCGATTTATTATTATTATTATTATTATTATTATTATTATTATTATTATTATTATTATTATTATTATTATATGTTTTTGTTTTATTTTATTTTTTATTTTATTTTATTTATCAGTTGTATTGCATATAAAATATACAAATTATTATTGTCTTATGGGCATCAGGCCTCTATTGTGAAATTATTGTAAAACATAAACGCAAAGTGATATTTTTATGACAAGCCTGCAGCAGCTCCTGAATGTGCACAAACATTTTGTCACTCACACAGCCTGACTTCATATTTTCATAGTGTGCCATCTTCATCCCTCGCTCTGGACCAGACTGTTGACAGCTTGCTGGCTTGTCTGTCATGACGCAGTGATGGAAAACCAGAGGTTGTGGCAAGGGCCTGATTGGGGCGGCCCATATGCCTTTAATACAACACCAGATGTGGAGCAGCTTAGGGCTCCCATCCCTTCTCATCTGCTTCCTACAGCCCTTCTTCACTCACTGCCAACCGTATCATCCCAGGTCATGTTTATTGCCTACTAGCAAAGATGAAAGAAAAAAAAAGCTTAAATGGGTCAAATACTGTAATGGTCTGATGATTGGGAAGGGATGATTTGTATTTTAGATTGCTTCGATCCAGAGCCTTAGAGTGTGGGTGTGGATAGTGAATAGAAGGAGGATGTTTGCAGACAAGATGAAGGAATTGGGGGCTTTGGGGGTCAAGAAAAAGTGTTGTTCATCCGTTTAAATTTCATAAAAATAAATAAAACTGTGATATGAAGTTGAACATCTGTCATGAGATGATTAGAATTGGAAAAAAAAAAAGGCGGGGTACCCCTGTATTTCATTAACCTGCATTTTGTCTGTGTAGAGTCCTCCAAAACCTCATGCCAGAACTGTTTAAGGGAGATTTGGGGGTCTACAATCTGTTTTATTAATTTCAGTGCTGAATTTGTCCTTGGGGATCTTTGCAAAGGAACTCTGGGATAGGTTTGGACTATGGATGCTCCCATATGGCAAATGTTTTGCTCAGGGCCTAATTTGTGTTGGAAAACAAGCGGGATTCGGATCCGGCACCTATTTTAGTGGATCCTCACCACATATGCTTCTGCAAGAAATTTGTTCCCTGAATTGTACACATTTTATCCTATAGTGCACCAATACTTGATCCATAGCACCATCATTTACTATTTTACTATACTGTAAGTGCTTGTGCCCCCGTTCCAAACCTTATTCTTATACATTTTTTGTATATATTATTTGAAATAATTATGTATTTTCTTTTTATATTGTATTTATTTTTTTTTTTGTTTGTTTGTTTGTTGTTTTCATTTGTAATTCTTCCACTGCCCAAAAGCATCAACATTCATGTACACACTTCGAAAGCCTCTCAAGGTGGCTGACACTACAGTACCTCTCATAGTCCGGTGTGAGCCCAATTACAACACTGAACAGAGGGACATTTGCTGGCAGCCCACTGGTTTTTGTGTGTTGTGGCTTGGAACGACTCCATCACTGCCAGCGCAGTTAGTCCAACAAATCAGCAGTGCTGCTGCACAAATCGTAGCTTCATTTTTTTTTTCTCATGGATTATGAGTTCCTCCTATTGCGCAGGACATGGCCTCACAGTCTGACACTAGGACGATCTGGACTTGGATGTTCAGTGTGTGTAGGAAGCAGGTTAATATACAGTCATCAGACATCTGCTGCAATGTTGCCTTCCAATAATCTTCGTCTGCGATCTGTTGCCAGCAATTGATGACCAGATTTTTTTCCCTTTCCTCTTCCCTCACCCTCCTTCTCCATCACCCCCTACTCCCCGCTACCCATGGCAGAGTTTTTCAATTTGGATTGTCGTTGGTGCTGGACTTTGTTGACAGATTTCACTGGCGCAGTGGAGGCTCAGTGAGGCTGTTGTATTGAGAAGTGGGCCCTGTTAAACAAGTGGACGCTGTTATCCCCGTTAAGGACATGGAATAAAACTGGGCGCTCCTGTTATCCTTCATGCCAGGGCTGACGAAAGTGTGAGACCCTGTGACTGTCTCTATCTGTACTTCTTACATTGGCTTTTGCTCTAATCTTGACCAATCGCTGCCCCATCACCTTACATTTATACCTTTATCTGCCAGAGGTGCTTATAACTTCAGCTCGCTCTCTGTGCTTTAAGGCTGGTGTTACATTTCGTGATAGTTGGTCTGTCATTTCAGACTCAATAGACAGTGCTATTTAATTGCTGTTTAATATATGTATTTAATTTATATTTTATGCCTTTGCACAACATCTACAACAGTGGACAGACTTTTATATAGCCATTTTTAACTATTCAGATTATGAATTTACATCCAGATTGAAATACCGTAGGTCATTACCTTATCCATTATTCTTTATGACTGTCCTCTTTACATTGTTTAAAATTTTTACATTTGTACTTTTTACAGTGTTTTTATTTATGTATGATAATGTAAATTCAATGTGGCTGAAAAACTTAAATAATATACTTATTATTAGACTATTTATACTATAGTTTTGGAATAATATAAGTTATTTACTGCAGAGGACACGTTTATAAAAACTATCATTGTTATCACTATATATATATATATATGTGTGTGTGTGTGTGTGTGTGTGTGTGTGTGTGTACATTTTCTTTCATCTAAGGGTTAAATTAAATATAATATAACAATACAAGACTGCAGTCAACAGTCATACATTTTGTGGCAATAATGATGTTGATTATTATGAAATTTAAATTCCAGTTTAACTTCTTTGTGAATGGGACCATTCCATAAACATTAAACTACTAACTCTTTCACTAATATAGACACAAGGCATAATAGGCACCGTAACCTGATTAGAACAGATCAAATAATACACAACAAAAAATAATTATTGTAAATGCATTTTTTAAAAAAAATTAAAAGCTTTACATTTCTGCTTGTAAATCCTTCAAAAATGGTCATAAATGCTTTTGATTGAGCTCAATTTTAATTGAACCCTGGATATTGTTGTTTTAAGTATAAATCCATGTATCCTTTTTTTAGTTATAGTAAAAATGTATTCCATCACTGAATCAGTCCTGCCTCTGGAAACCATATCCTCCTCAGAACACCCAGCAATAATATCAGCATTTACTGTGAGGCTGTCCACACACAACTGGTCGAGTCATTTTCAGTTCTCACACTCAAACTAAAAATGAAGTGCAATCGTTTCCACGTTTCTTAAGATAACATTATGAAAGGGCACGAGCATGGAGTGCTATAGCAATCAGAAAGGTTTTGTTTAGGGCGGTCGATGGGGATTGAAGTAATGGGGTCAGAGGAGAAGGAGAATGATGTTTCAGTGCAAAGTTTGGGTTCATATGTGGGACAATGGCACTGCTGTGTGACTTCACACGTCTGGAACATTACGAGTTGTCAACAGCAGAGCTTGAATGGGCAGTAGACAGAGCAGATTTTCTTCTGGCCAATTCCTTAAAGACCCAAATGGAGGTGGAAATTACAAGAAAAACAGTTCAGACATGACAAAATACCTCAGAGAGCAAGAACACTTAATACGTAGAGCATTTAAAGAATTAAATCAAAATTGGACTTTTGAAGCTTTTTGTCTAATCTGAAGTAACAAAGGTTTCTTCTTTCTTTTTTTTTTTTTCTTTTGCGAAACACTCATAAGCGCCTGACACAGCAACACCTGTCAAACTTGTGAAATTGTCTTCTGCTGTCTCCTGGCCATGCTCTCCATGTGAAAGATATGTTCTGTCAGGAGATAAGTGGGAGGATGAGAGAGTCTAGTGACCCGTGTCAGTGGTTCTTTCTCCACCATCTCGGTTTGTGTGTGTGCGGAGGGGCACGTTGACTTCAGGGTGTCCCACCCCAGGACTGACAGAATGGACAAGGGCAGTGTTGCATTCACACTTGAGCTAAGCTCAGTCAAGCTGAACGTCGCCTCTCATCTCCACACATGCCTGTACTGTACATCCACAGTTTAATGGAGTAGGGATCATCAGGGTCAGGGCTCTAATAAGTGGATAATGGCTCTGTGTTAGGCCTAACCTCGCGTCTGCTCATTAACATGTAAGATGTTAAAGTGACATTAAGAAATGAGGAGGCTGGATCCCTCAGACACTCAAATTGAATTGGGAACGGAGCTCTCATTCTCTCTGTGATTGAATTACTCATTTAGGTCATTTCTATTCCAGCGTGTTTCACAGACGTGTCCATCTGTATTATAAATGCACTGACTTTTGGAGTGCTGAGTTTAACTTTTAAGTACAGGTTATACAGAACATATGGGAAAAGCATAAAGAGTCACCATCATAAAAATCCCCAAAGTCAGATCAAAATTCAGCTTAAATAGAAAGTTTTTTAACTTACGTCTATGGAACGCAACAGAAGATATTTTGATGAATGTTGGTTACAAGGTTTGGTTATCATTTGATTTTAATTATATTGACAAAAAACACTGACACAAAGCATAGTCTTTTATGTTCGATAGAAGAAAGAGGGTCATACAGGTTTGGAACAACATCAGGGTGAGTATACTGTATGATGACAACATTTAAATTTTTTGAGCGATTGATGGATTTAAGTGTCACTACTGAGCAAAATACATTTATAAATATACATACAGTACTACTACAGCAAAGAAATTAAAGGGATAGTATCCTCATGTTGTTAAAAACCTGTATAACTTTCTAAACTTTTTAAATATCTACTAGTTGCTGTTTTCAATGCAGTGACAATTAACAAGGACTGGAGCTTAAAAACAAAATACAGAATTACTAGAATCAGTAAGTTGAACTCAAGCACCAATGTAGTTTCGTTAATGAAGTCAAATGATTCCTTGAAAAGATCCAACTCCACGGTTCGCTCATGAATCACATGACTACTTCTCTCATTAACTCTCATGAACACCAAGATTTAGGGTTGATATCAATATTTTTTAGTGAATGGTTACTTAGATTTAAGTCTGTTTCCTTCAGAAGTTTTGTTGACTACTTTTATGATACTTTTATGCTGCTTTTATGTCCTTTTTGAAGCTTGAAATTTCTATTCATTGAAGTTGCATGGAAAAGATCCTTTTTTTATTATTTTGGACCAACATGAACCTGATGGGAAAAACGTCTCCTCTTATTTCCTACCCTGTCTCTACTATCATTGAATAAGACAAAAGCCTCTTTTGTTTTTAACATTTCATAATGTCCAAATACATAACAGTGAACGTCTTGAGTTGCTCTCTGTACTCATGTGCACTCGGTGTGTTTGTTTGAGCATTAACGTGTGAAGTGTGCATCAACAGCTCCTCCTCAGCACTTTCACTCTGTGTTACTCCATACTGAGCTGTGTCAGCTGAGCGGGTCTGGCAGTCAGAGCCTTTCGGTCAGCACCGAAGATCCCAGCTCTGGTGGGGATCAGCTGAGGGAAAAAGACTCTCAGACCCTGGGGCTCAGCGCATTGGCTTGCACCCCATCGCAGTTCTCCCCAAACCTTCTCAAGTCTCGTCTCACTCATTTGATGTTGGCCATTTAGTTCCGTTCACTTCCCCTGGAACAGTTCCCTCACACTCACGGGGATTGCACGCACGCCTCCACCCTCTTCAACTCTTCACGATCTGGCTTATTTCGGACGCTGATCCAGGCACACGGATCGGATGCTTCCAGTTGGAAAGAACTGAATAGGTGTTTTTTCCCCCTTTTCTTCTCTCATCTTCGTCTCTTGAATAGAAGCTTTCTTTCAAAGCTGTCTTTTTCTTTTTTTTTTCTTTTTTTTTTTTACAGTAATTCCCTTTAACAGAACCTCAGAGGGGGAATCAGGAATCTGACTGTCTCGTAATTCCAAATATATCCCTGGCCAGTGAAATGGTAAGACCCACAGAGCTTGTCAAATGAGGAATTCAGGTTTCATTTACACTACCTGAAACCACTTTAAAGTGTTTCAGAATGCTGTTTTAGACTTTAGGACTGTGCTTCGAGACAAAAAAGATTTTAAATAGATTAGAAGTCTAGGTATGCGGATCCACATTGTTTATTATAATGCCTTAAGCATCATTTGTGGACTTCTGTGCTAGATTTATAGTTTATGCAAAAATTGAAAATTCTGTCATCACTAACTCAGTTTCAAGTCGTTCCAAACTCTAACTTTAAAACACAAGTTATTTTTTTCCATAAAACTTGAGAGATTCCCTCCATTCTTTGTTCATGCATCCAAAACTGGTTGCACACTGTTTATAAAGACAAATGAATCTATATAAATCAAGCAGTTTAATCCAACTGTGACATTGTGACATTTTAGTTAGGCTTTTATTCACATATACTGTAAACATTGATCAATGCACATTATGTTACACTGAAGCTTAAATGTACTTGCCTGACACATGAGAACCAGTGAAGTTTGTTCAAGTACTTTTGAGATTCTATTTACTGTAAATATACTGTGATGGGCTATGTATGTGTGTTGGTCAGTGTTTACATGTGAAAAAAGGCCTAATTAAACCTGCTTATCATATAAAGTGATCATGTTTCTTCAGGATTAAACTGCTCAGTTCGTATAATTCATTTTCACAATTCTTTTTGTACTTGATAATGCATGAATGTCTCAGTTGGACTTTTAATGAACAAAAAGGATATCTTCGTTTGTAATTAAATGATGGGTTTGAAACTACCTGAGGGTGAGTAAATAATGACACCATTTTCATTTTTGGGTGAACTGTCCCTTTCAGGTATTTTTGTAGAATTATACAGTCTAAATTTACAAATATAAATCAGTAATTCAGCTTTATATGGAGTTCAGCTCACAAGCAAGCTACAGTCGTTCTCATTCCAAAGTCGGCTGGCAGAAGCCCACCTTTCCCACTGCTATAAGTACTACTCAGGTCATTAGCCAAGACAGACAGAAACATTACCAGACACGACACACAGCTTACACTGTGATGTATTGATCCACCGTGAGGACTCTGGGCAGGAAGAAGGACTGTTTGCTTTAAAGTTCAATGGCTCTCCACTACTGTTAGTGTTGTAACCGCAGGAGCAATCGATATCTGGAGAAGCCCAGTGTCACTAGATATATTCACTCACTCACAGACATCATAATACCATCTGGACTCAGACGCTTGTGTCCGTTGCGATTTACGTTTCCTCCTAAAGCATTTTAACTTGCGTCGTCACTTAAGGCATGGTTTAGCTGTTATTTGTAATTGTACCCAGGATCGATTTCTTGCAGGCTGCGATAAAGAGAAACAGAAGAGCGAGGTGTGACAATACGACTGATTGGGATGGTGTTTATCAGGCAGACATGAATATTCTGCCTATGAAAAAAGATCAAATTTACATCATTATTAGTGCTGTCAAATGATTAATCGCATCCAAAATAAAAGTTTTTGTTTACATAATATGTGTGTGCTGTGTATATGTATGTATATGTAAATACACACACATAAATGTATATATTTCAGAAGAAAAAAAATATTTTGTGTATATATTAAATAGGTTTATTTATAATATAAATTATATTAATATAAATATATACCTGTAAATATTTTCAAAATATATAGATGTATTATTTAAATAAAAAAACGAAATAAAAATAAAAAAAACACACATTATGTAAACAATTTTTTTTTTTTTTTGGATGCGATTAATCGCAATCGTTTGACTGCACTAATTATATATATATATGTATGTATGTATATATATGTGTGTATATATAGATAGATAGATAGATAGATAGATAGATAGATAGATAGATAGATATTTAGTCAGATTCAAGATCTTGCTGTCCATATATAATGGGATATTGTTGGGGGTTGTGGGAAGATATTAATGCCATGATTGTGAGGATGTGGGGGTGTCTATCACCTTAGGGAACAGCAAGGGCAGCCCGTCCTTTCCCTGGATTTGACGAAGAGGTCACCTGGAATTTATCACTCGACCCCAAGTCCTGTTTTGATGTGACATAGCACAATTATCGAGTCACACATTTGTCCAGCTCTCCTCCTCCTTCTTTTGCAAATACGAAATAGGTATATTATTCGCTTGAAACCACACCGTCCAAATACTCCTTTATTTCAAAGCCTCATGCAGAGTGTGAATGTGGATGTTTCTGGGAACGAGCAGGGTTTAGATATACTGGTTCACGTCCGCACCAGACTCTCTAGGTAAACATTCATGATGCATAACCCTGCAACGTTCCCTTTGCATCGCCACAACAACGTTGGCCAAACGTTTGCCCTGCTTTGCAGCCCCTCTCACTAGCTGAAGTCAGCCTAGGGTGTAATCCCTCCCTCTTTTTGTGCATATGCATACTTTATGGCTGTGCATACATTTGCATCCCATTCTTTCCTTTCTGCAGCACGCCTGTTTGAAGATCCCTCCCTGTAGCCTTCAAATGAACCTGTTTACGTTCGTACATTTCCACTGGCGTTTGAACTTGGCCCATCGATTTGTTTATGGTCAGGGTTACGGCACAGTTCCTTAAAGGGGCTTGCAATCGAATGTCTAAATATTTGAGTAAGAGGTCAGCGGTGAGAGCTGGAGAAACAGCCTGTAAATGCAGATGGGGCAGAGGGAAGAGGAGAGGGACTAACTGCCTCCGTGTTTCTGACAGGAATAGGGAAATGAAAAAAAAAAAAAAAAAAACAACAAAAAAAACAAAGATGAGTCAAAAGGCTGCCGCATAGTGCAAGGGAACACACTACCTATGAAGCTCACAAGAGGGAGCTGCTAGTCAGTCTTCAAGAAGAAGCAATGTAAATGTAATCCATTCACATGTGTGTGCTTGATGAAAATCCCCATCCGCACCTTAATGCACTGCAATCTGCTAGGCTTATCGAGACGCATGTATGTGGAATTCAGACTTGAAAACTGACAAATGTTTACTATTATCATGATTGCAGGGGTTAAAATATGACGGCTGACATCATGTACCAATAGCTTTTATGAAATCACTGATATTTCATATAATACATTAAGTATAATATTAGTCATTAGGCAATTCCATAATTTACCTTACTACTTTTTAAATTAGTTATGTGTGTGTGTGTGTGTGTGTGTGTGTGTGTGTGTGTGTGTGTGTGTGTGTGTGTGTGTGTGTGTGTGTGTGTGTGTGTGTGTGTGTGTATCTTGATGATGATGATATTTTTATTATAATAAGTATTAGTATTGTTAGGGTATGCACTTATTTTGTTTACTTATTTTTTATGTATTTTTATGTTGGAAAAAAAATTCATATACATTATTCAGTATATTTTTTATGTACTGTTGTGACATAGTCTTAAGAAATCACTCAGTCATTCTACTGTTGACATTAAAGTAATTGAAATATATATATATATATATATATATATATATATATATATATATATATATATATATATATATATATAATGGCTTATGTGGCTAATATTTTGGGTTTGATGTTTCTTAAAAAAGAACTACTTCAGTATACTTCACATAGACATACTCATCTACTAATACTGTCACCTTCCTCCAGCATTACGCATTTGAAGTCTGAAACACTGATACAACAGTGACATTTAAGAAACGCTTTTGCTTCACAATAGTCTGGTGGGGAATGATCCACTTGTTATTTGATGCTGGTAAAATAACTGTAATTACTGAACCTTTTACATTTTGTCCAAATGATGTTGTCTCTGTTTCTCTCTCCTCTGTCTGTATTTCTCTCTCTTGCTTTACTTTCTCGATTTAACATGATGCACGTTTGAGCTGAAGGAGTGTGAGTCTTATACCAGATGTCATAGTTAAGAGAATGCTTTCTTGAGGCAATTTTGTTGTCACTGATTTTAGATCAAGTACAAAGATGTAAAAAGCATTTTTAACAAAGCTTTTGTGATCTTTCTTTCTTTCTTTCTTTCTTGACTGTTTATTTTTAATATCTTTTTACACTTATTTTAATTTCCTTTTTTATATTTTGATATAAATCACTTTTTTTACTTTATTTGTTTAACAACGTGCAACTTTTTGCAATAATAAAAAAAAATCAGATTTGTTGTTCTTGAATTTAAGATATTAATTCAGATTTGTTCTTGAAGTTGCAATATTTTTGTAGTACCTTACTATACATAAAAAAAAGTATTATGCCTTTAAATATAATAGCATAAATGCGGTTATTATTGTACATTTCTAGTCTTAATAAGCACTGTGTTATGTACTGTATAGTGCTCATGCTGGCAGGAATATTCATCTCTGAGGAATAATATATTTTATCATGTGGTTTGATATAGAGGCTTCTGAAATGATAAATTGCCAGTGCTGTGTGAAATCCTGGAGATTTATCCATGCAGGAGCAACATACAGATATTCAGTCGTAGCGCTCAGCTCAAATTTTCTAGCCGTGTGAAGGCATAGCTATAATAGCAGTTAAGCAGCAGTTACAGAGCAGAGTTTATGTAGCATATATTTAAATTTATAAGTCTACCTATAGCAAAGATACGTTTTCCCCACTACTTTAACACAAATAAAAGATGTACTTAGCCTGTTGGATGAATTACAGAGCTCAAAAGCGCCTCAGCGAATGCAGCGGACTCATTCACTGTGTGTTATGGAAACCTGGAGGAGAAATCAGCTGTTTTATTAAACCTTCCATCACAGAATGTCGTCTCTTCTTTCAAACATACAAACTGAATACTTTAGTGGTAGAAACTACAGTGCTGGAACAGTTAAGCAGTAATATAATAAGAGGGAGCGTACTATTTGTACAACATTTGCTGAATGTGGTTTCTGGTTTACAGTGTTCTTTCAGTCCAAAAAATAAAAGTATAAAGTAGCTTTATTTTAACCAGTCCTTTATGATTTCTCCAGTATGCTGATGGAAATTTTTCTTTCTTTTTTTTTTCAATTAGCAAAACAAAAGCATATCACACTTTAATTACTTTCATCATTTATTTTTTATTAATTAATTTTATTATTTTTTGTAACCATGGAAAGACACGTACTGTTTTATACAATACATTATTCTGACTGACTGTATGCGTTTCACTATGATTTGCATAGTTTAAATGAAGCTTTATTTCAGTCTGTATTTGATTACCAACAAGACATTCTAATTCTTATTATTAGATAATATCATAATCATATTAATGATTATCTGAAGAGAGCTATTGCCCAAAATAAATTAGACTGTGGTACTTAACATTTAGGTGATATTTCACCAAGTTACTTTTATTAGTTTAATTTATGGATAAGCAATTTACATGACTGAAGCTGCACCATAAACATCGTTTATCAAAATACATTATAATAATGAAGCTGTTTTAAAATGCATATTAAAGGGACTAAAAACACGTTAGTCTGGCTTGCTGTGATGTTCCATCATTGACATAATTAATGGCTAAATAGGAGCTTTCTTGGCATAGAGGTGAGGAATGAGGATTGGCCCTATAAAAGTGCACACTATAAATAAAACAATCGGTAAGATGAACAAGTGCACTCCGTCGCATGGCACAATAATAATGCAGAGGACACACAATTAAATCTGAAATTAAAAATGCGTGAGTCTGAGTGCAGAAGATGGCACGAGTGGTACAGAATCTCTTTGTATTTGTGAGGACGAGCGAGAATTAAAAAAAAAGATATTGCATTTCTTGTTTCTAGTTCATCACTGCAATTAGTTTACAAACTAATTAACCACAACTGCTTTAATTTGTTTGTTGCAGGGTGTTTTGGATTATTCTAATCAGCCAAACAACTGAACACAAATCGTGTGTCCCCTGTAATGCACTTAACACACGTTGGTAGTCATCTCCATCCATGATTTGAGGACATCTCGCTCCGTCTGCTTGGCCCTCATCAGCCATGAGGAATCATGGCTGGGTGTCTTGAGTGCCATTTGTTAATCAAGGCCAAAGTGGCAGATTATAAATATAACAGAAGAAAAATGACACATGTAAGTGATCTCATTTAAGAGCATTACATTTGAATTTATTGAGGTACTTAGAGGGGATGGAAAGGGTCGTGACTCTAGGGTGGTGGTTTAGAGTCATGCAAATGAGAGAGAGAATGAGAGCGAGCGAGCGAGAGTTATGGCGGCGGTTGGCGTCTTAGCCTTCACTTCATTATCATAGAGAAATGCTCCATAACCATCTGCTGTTGGGTCCCCAGGAGGCCGTACCCCAGTGCCAGCCCTCTCTCGCTGCCAGTGTACACTTGTCCTCGCATGTGCACTTCAAGTACACCTCAGGATGTGTGACTCCTCTGACTGGTATAGGGCATGCGATGATGACATCATTATGATGTCAAAGTAGTGCTTTGACTGTGTTTGTGTGTACTTAAAGGGATAGTTCACCAAAAAAAAAAAAAAAAAATTCTGTTTACTCACCCTGTATGACTTATCACAACACAAGACAAACACCAATGTTTGGTCCACACAATGAAATTCAGTGGAATTCAGACTTTTATTTTGTGGATAAAAACAGTCAAAACATTATTTCGTTGCATTTTATTTTAATGTGTCCTTGTTTATGTGTAATTATACATTTAATTACTGAGTAATATTAATTATCTTCATATATTTACTGTATGGTTAGTGTTAGGATCAGGGTTTGGTTTAGGGTTACTTGCATGTAATTATGCATAATTTATTGTTATTAAAATAGTAAATACATGTGATGTGTAACAAGGACATCTTAAAATAACGTGTTACCCATTCTTTAAAATGTTTAAATGTTTAAAAAATATTTATATCTTGGGTTTCTACATCACCAAATAATTCTCAGATTTATATATAATTATAAATTAATTAATAAAAGTAAATGGGGCTCAGTGTTTAACTAAAAAAAATTGGAACAACATTAGTGATAATTTCAGTTTTTGGGTGAACTATTTCTTTAATTATGTCTAGAATTTAACTAGACTCCTTTTGAAAAGGATCATAACAGCTTCATTAATTAAACATTCACACAGATTTAGATGTAAATAATGTAAAATGTAATCTTTAAAAAGTCACAGAATCTTCTTCAAATGAAGCATGCAGAATACATTAAGTTCAATATATAATATCTTTTCATTTAGAGGGAAAAATTAGGATGAACAATGAACATAGTGTAAAACACTGCATAAAACCTGGAAAATCTTATTCATGATAAATCAAGCTGCCAATTTAAAGAACATGTCCCTTTTATGTGTTTTCACTGGTTTCAAATTCCTCTCAATTAATGATGATTATCTTTAGATCCCTTATTAAAGAGCTTGTCTGTTTAGAAGTAAGCTTTCAAGCATATGCAACAGCATCTAAAGCTCTTTGTTGCAACCAACTGCATCTGCGTTGTGCATTTTCCCCTTGATCTTCACTACTTGAAGCAAGAAACTATAGAAATGTGTAAAATAAAGGAGCGGGACGCCTCAAACCATCGCATACACTTTGAGTGCCGTGAGAGTGATAGCTTCAATCCATTTGTTGGCCCCGCTTCGTGTTTTGTCAACAGATCACACTGGGTTTTTGTCAATGGATGTTGACAGAAAATCAAAAGCGCCACAGTGGCGGCAGCCCATAATGGTGACTTAGCTCTGATTTACACATCTCTTATAAAGATCGACGATTTGCTAAACAATCAGTCCTCTCACAAGAGCTTGTTATTTTGCTTCATAATAACTGTTAGCGCTTTTCAACATCCCTCTGTGGACAGGATGGCGTTTGCGCAGGAGAGCGCCTCTTATCTTTAGTGGAATGAATGCAAGCTGAAAGGATAATGTGCCAGTGATTATATTTTGGAACGTCCCACTGCTTTTTTTCCTCAAATTTCTTCCCTCCTTCTGAGTTTGTGCTGTTGTCAGTTGTTATTGAGAACAGGAAATATCTTCACAATGCATCTCTGTAAAAAAAAAAATTAAGGTGGCACAGCATGGAGTCTTCGAAAGCTGCGCTGTGGATTTCCACCCGCTCTATAATTTGATCAAAAGGAGATTTACTAAAGAGTATTTGTGCGAATACGCATCCATGAAAGATTCTCACCTAAACTCAACGTATCAGGGTCTGCCCGAGAGTGACGTTTGCGTTGGAGGGTCTTTAATTTTATAATATAGGCCTCGATATTTCAGGCTCTCTGCGTTTGCTAGACTGTCAGCTCTCCAGAGAAGTTTCTCAAGGTTAAAACGGTCCAGCCAAACGAGGACGTAGAACCGTGCATCCTGCATGGAGAGCCGGTCTGTGGAGGGAAGACTCCACCAATAGCGTCTAAGAGTTTTAGAGGTAGGCAGGCCTTAGGTTTCATTGTGCAGGGCTCTAGCTCCAGGCTTAGCCTCTGATGGTCCTGTTATGCATTTTTGCCAGACAATTGACCGTTTAACCATCTTTTACCGTCTTTTTAGCTCCTTGACGCCTCGGCTGTTATTACTGCATTGTTCCTCTTCCCACCATGGTGATGTGTGAGCTCCTCTTGCACATGTGCAGCACTCTTTCCGTGGGCTTTTCTTCTGTGAGGGCGATTACAGCTTCTTCTTTTTTTCACTTCTCTTTCTCTCTTTCTCTCCCTCTGCAGAATACCGCTCTGCTTTTACTGGAAAGTCAGATGCACACGCATGTTGCCATGGCAAAGCTTTGAATATATATTTATATATTATATGAGATTTCTTCTGCTTTTGGCCTCGATTGCTTTATCTTACTGGTTTAGAGCCTGTTGCCCTCAGGGCCAGATTTAGATGTGTGTGGGTCTTCAAGGGTTTTACTGCAGAAAAGCTGTTTGGATTGGAGCTGCTACGCCATACAAGTGCGACCGAATTGTGTCATTTCTGGTTTTCTACTTCGTGCTGGAACCAAAGGAAAGTCCAAAAGAAGAGCAAAAAATACAAGACAAAAGCTGATGAAAACAGGCCCGATTGGATTATGTCAGACCTGGCACATTCCTAGTTTTGAAGAAAGTCTTGGTTTGCCATCTTATCAGCCCTTGCCTCCCAGCTAAATGAATTAAACAGGCACAGCCAAATGATTGTCCTTGCTTTGAGTTTGTATGTCTAAGTCTCACATTGCAATATTAACAAAAGAGTAAAAAGGAATGTAAAAAAAAAAGAAAATGCATTTATTAGATTTCCATGTACCTGTTAGGTACAGGCATTTCTAATTGCTATTGATCATGCTGAGGTCTTATGACAATGCTTGATAACACTGACAAATTTACAGAAACTAAAGTACGTTCAAATTGCTCCATTCAAACAAAACACCTGTAAACACAGCAGATAAAATTGCGCTTCATTGCATCAGAATTGCATAATTATCAGTTCTGAAATTAGTATTTTGCTCTAATTTCTCATTCAGGTATAATCAGCTCAATTTCTCTATCCTATCTCTCTCCAAAAGCATGAGAGTTTCTCCTCATTGCCAACAGGTAATCATGTCTGATTAGCAGTTCAACACACTAATTACATTCTGTTAGGAAGTATAATTTATCCACCATGACTTCAAATATAGAAGAGCTTTAAGGGAAAACACTGGTTGTATCCCTCCAAAGATTAAAGGGGTTAGAAATAGATGCTAATGCCAAAAACAAAGACACAAATCTCTTAAATTCATAAATCGGAAACGAATCAGGATTTTGTTTTCACGTAAATTATTTTGCTTGATTTAATTTTCCTTTTTTAACGACAACATGGCACTTTGTTAATTTATATTTGCATATTATACTTATGCATCATTTCTAATAGAACATAGACATATTTGTTTTGTGTGTGTGTTTCTGTCCGTGCTGGTGAAGAGATATTAGGCAGCTCTTTTTCTCCCTGTGTTCCAGTAAACCCTGTGGATTATGTTTTGACACATGTTGAGATCAGGCTTTAGCACCTCTCTCTCAAGGCTACAGGTGTGAACAGATCCTTTCTGTCAGATGTTTAAACTTCCACAGACAGAGGTACAGGTACTTGTGCCTCAGTAGCCTTTCCAAGCATTTGCTTGTGGAGAATGTTACGTATTGCTTTAGTAAAGTTGTAGAAAATTGTACCTTTGTGATGTCTTGTGAATATAGCGTAGTTTTGTTTTATGTATATGGACTGAGAGTCTACCTTTTAACCATGTAAGGGAAATTACAACAAAGAATCGCTCTTATACTGATGCAGGAGAATGCTTTCATAGAATGCTGTTTTCAATTAAATCAGATCATTATGATTTGGGGATAGGAAGGGATAGTTCACCCAACAATTAATTTCTGTCATTTTCTCATCCTAAAAACTTCTGTATGTGAAACACAAAAGAAGATATTTTGAGAAATGTCTGTCCTCTTCTGCAGAAGAATCAAAGGCAATGTACATCTATCCTAAAGCGTTACAGGCAGCAGCAAAGGACCACATACTCACCTGTAAATCATATATGGCACTGAAAGAAGTATTCTAGACTTCGTGTTAAAAATGGCCAATAAATAAAAATGATAGTGGGAAAAATCCAGTACACATGCTGTACAGATTTCACAGGACATCATTGCTATAGTGTATGCAGTGGCACAGATAATTCACTTTAAATAATATATTGAAATGAAAAATATAGATCATGTAAAGTATGCCAAATATTTAAATAACTATTTACTCTGTGTTTGTGGTGAGATCAAAAATTAAGTGTTTGAATGAGAGAGCAGTGCTTTGTCATCCTTTCTTCCTTTTTTCTTGCATTAACTTGAAACATGTTAATACTAGGTGTAAACAGGATCTTTTTTTAATCTAAAGAAAGAAACTAATAGGTTTTACTTCAACTGGACCCGTGTAATTTGCTCGCAGGCCATTCACACGTCCTCTGAAGGTAAACCTCAGTAAAAATCTCCTTCGCTAACACATCTTGCTTTAACAATGAAAACTTCGAGAATAACAGAAAGCCATTAGACTTTATGATCTATAAGAGAACTACTGTGCTCCTGCTCAAATTTATAGGCACTTATGAAGGTGCCTGACTCGATATTTATAAACACAACTTCAAAAGAAGTCAGTACCTGCTATCAGGTTTGAAAGCTTCTCTGCTTGTAAATAAATACCCATACACCAAGTTTATAGACACTAGCAATTTAATATATTGGAACTAACAGAATTTTACCACATACATTAATATTTTATGGGATGTTGAATATTACTGCATTGAAGCTGAAGCTTTTATTGTTTTTCTGTTTTTTATACCTTTAAGTGGACAAAGCACTTTAACCGTTATTATCATTACAAATTTTGTTATAAGCCTTATTGGCTTATTGCTGTGAACATTTGGTGCTAATGTGATCGTTTGCAGAAATATTAAGTGTCTTTCAGTTAATTTAATCCAATTCGTTAAAGGTGTTAAACAGTTTTACTATTTCCATATTTGTTTTTCCTCCTATGGCTGCTTTGTTGGCGTTTTATTTCAATATTGAAGTTATCAGTGCAAATTGTGTTTATATTACATTGACATCTGAATATCAAAAATAGCAAACTGATTTATGGTTTATTATTCTTCCTCGTAGTTTTACTTTACTAAGGAATGAGCCATTGTGTGCTGCTTTAATGCTTTAATTCTGCTCATCAACTAAGTAAATTGTGCAACAAAACCTGCCAGGCTCATTATTACTCAAACAAACTGTAACAGCTGTATGCCTGTGTGTGCGTGTGCTTGTGTGGGTTTTCCTGTCGACATAGTCTTAATGAGCCAGTATAGTAATTATCAGTCATTCTGTCTGCGCTTAATTAATGAAAGCACAGTATTAATACGTTTACAACAGTTTGTGCTGTTTTGTCAGTGTGTCTCCACAAAATGCTGGTCAGTCATTTTGAAATGATACTCTTCTTATCATTGTAGCAGTAGCTTTTACATTAGATGGAGATTCAGTCTGTATCATTCAGGATTACCGGAAACATGGCAAATTGTATTCAGTTTATTATCATTGATATATTATTATTGTTCTGACTATCATTCCAGCATGATCTTGTGAGTATTTGTATGCATTTTTATGTAAAGTGTGGTTATAGCACACATATATTTCATTACGTTTGCATAGACAGTAAAACGTACAATATTGACAGCATCTATTCTAAACGTACAATATTGACAGCATCTAAAACATGAATTGTTTACATACAATTTGAACAACTTTACAGATATAAAAATGAATCCTTATGAGGATTGTGGCATTAACATTTTGACTTTATTATATTCATTTGTCATATGGCATTATGTTTTCAATCGCTTTTATTAAACATGTTTACATGTTTGCGTAATATGAAATGGTAACATTATTTTCAGTTCTGTGTGACTTCTGCTGCTAATGTTTTGAAGAATTACATAATGTTAACCAAGACTGCACTTTAAAACTTTTAAATTATTAACATTTCTGAAATTGTTTAACCATTATTAATAGTAGATTTTCTTTGTCATGTTGTAACTGACAATAGAACCATAAAATACATCAAAAACGCAACCTAAAATCACAAAAGCGGTCAATCTATTGTCTGTTTGGTTTATCTGTCTGTCATTCTGTCTGTTTATCGTTCTTTCGATCAATCTACCACTGTATTGTTTCTTTGTTCTATCCATCATCGTACTGTCTTCCCTGTATGTCTGTTCTCCTCTTACATATGTTGAAGTACAGTACGTGCGTAGATCCCAAAGCCCCTCTTCTCTAGTTGGGAAATCTCTTACAATCTTCTCTTTCTCTCTTGGGAAGGAGGTTTCAGACATGAGATTGATGTGTAGTTGGGGAAACGACACCTCGAACAGGATTTGCCATTTTAAAACCTCTCCAAACCCATGTGATCTCCCCTATTTGCCCTCTGAGGGATCAGTGTGGAATGCAGTTTCAAAAGCCAATGAAGAAAATTGAAAGAAAAGCCCTGTTCCCACCAGAGGAACAATGAATATCTTCACAAATGCTAAAACGCTAGGTAGGCGGAATATCATTTTGTATTTTGTTATTGGAAAAAAAAAAGTGCAGCGGAGCCGTGCTTGCCTTGGGACATATCGCAAGCATTTTCGAAACAAAGAATGGTGTTTCACTTAGAAATCGTTAACTACACCAAATCGTTTTCATGCCCTATCTGTGTATGGATTTGTTTTACAAAGACAGTTCATTTTGCTGAGATGGAGAAAGCAAACGCTTCACGCATCCTCTGTTCTTTTTATATCTATGGACTACAGATGGCACAAGCTGTACTCTTGTTCTATTTGTTAACACGTCTTTCTCCTGTAGAGGGGCATCAGGCCTAACCTTCTGTCGCTTTTGGTCATGTCATGGCACTTCGCCATGGCTTATTCAGCTAGCGAATGACACCGATGGTGTAATATGACTTTGCAGCTCTGGAACAAGATGTAAGGGAAAAATAAAACACCCTGTGTTCATTCAGTCAGGCCATTCTGTCCCATTTTCGACAACTTCAGTTTTCGTCTGATGCTTGTTCCCATGAAAAGGGAGAAAGAGAGTGAGAGGCGCCGAGCGGGAGAGGTACGTAACGGGTGTGAAAGGGCCACCTCTACATTCCTCATTGAG
This sequence comes from Cyprinus carpio, assembly GCF_018340385.1. Taxonomy (NCBI): domain Eukaryota; kingdom Metazoa; phylum Chordata; class Actinopteri; order Cypriniformes; family Cyprinidae; genus Cyprinus; species Cyprinus carpio. The sequence goes on from NC_056601.1 coordinate 17,198,232, forward strand.
CACGGCTACTTAGGGAGCCGTGAGCCCTTGAGATGTAAAGTTCTTTTGAGTCCGCACCAGGAGCTGTGGGCTCCTAATTGTTTCTAATAGATAGGGAGGTGTCGACGCTTATTCTGCCAGCCAAAAAAAAAATATAGACCAATTACATAACAATTTAATAAAAGCGTTTAAGATGATGGGTGAGAGCGGTTGCAAGCCTTGATTTGTAATGACTCATTAAGTTTTCCTGGTTTTGTGCTGGCTGGCTCATTATAGCCCATAGAGTGAAGGGAAATAGAGGAGTGGAGGTGGGAGGTGAGTTTAAATAGCCTGAGCCCAACACTAGGCCACAAAGCATGGACAAATAGTTGAATAGAAGGATGAACAGATGCAATAAAGGTGGCAGATGCAACCTTGCCAGGCAAATTGCCAAGTTAAGTTCAGATTTATGCAATTTCTTTATTTCCGAAAGACTGAAAAGGCAGTACCTTATGGCAAATTCAGTACGGTGACTGGGTACCAATATAAAAAGTATTTTATAGAGGTTACTTGTGCAAAATGAGCACTCAATAACTTAAAATTACAAATAGGATAAAAGATAATAACATTGATTAAATGCATGGCTATAGATGAATTGGCCCAAATGTTCTATAATCAGTTTTGAGAAATTTCTGGATTTTCTCTTGCTATTTCTTACAGGACTATTCCAGGTTTAACACAAGTTAAGCTGAGTTTTCAAACATTATTTTTGGGATTATGTTGAGTACTACAAAAATTATTTCAGATTCTTTCATTTTCTTTAATTAAAAAGCTCTTATATTTAGTTGTTCTGCTAACATGTATTGTTTGAGCTAATTACATTGTCATCTTTGCAAAAATCTGAAGTAAAATTGGATATAACTTAACACAGATTTTTTATTTATTTTTCTTAAGAAAAGGAGGAGCAAATGGGAATGAAATTTTATGGTAATGGACATTATGGCACAAACCCAGAACTGAACCCACACTATTTCTTTAATAAAAGAGAGTAACTAAACTTATATTTCAATATACATGATAGTCAGGCCCATTCCTGGCATATTACAACTTGAATACATCCAACCTGAATTTCCACAGAGAGAGAGAATGAAAAATAGATGTATAGAGAGAGGGGTACAATGGCCCTGGCTTGGCTGATCCATAACAGTCATTGGCTGTTACATACATTTCAAGATCCATTCAGGCTCTGGAGATAATCGAGCCAGCCGACAGTTTCCCCCCCGCAGCCCAATGGATTTATGATAGCACTGTCAAGAAAATGAGCCAGAATGACACAGTAGCTGACTTTAGCTGCAAATAATGTGATAGGCCGTACAGTGGCTGTGCAGCAGCTGCTGTCATCGCAGGTAATAGGCTATAAAGAAGCCTGATAGCAATACCTGTCATTGCTTAATGGCTGACTTCACTGAAGAGCTTTTGTGGCCTTTAACATGGAGATAATAGAAGATACAACAAATTTTATAGCTTCCCGCCTTGCATTCATAATTTATCGGCAGTGGGATACCACACAACAAGGACAACAGTTCAGAAATGGGATGAGGTGGAAGTTTGATGGGTAGGCTGAGACAGACAGGATGGGAACTTCTGGGTGCAGGATGCGACACTTCTTGCTTGAAGGGATTGAATTGAGAGATGAGGAACTTGAGTCATGATTTTTTTCTAGTGTAATATAAATATAAAAAACTGAAGAAAAAATGAATTTTCACTCAGAAATTGTTAGTAAATTATACAAATAATTACAAAGAAACTGTAAGTAACAAAAAATAAGTGAAAATTTTGATCAGGAACACTGAAAACAGTATTTTTTTTATTATTATTATTATTTTTTTTAATAATCTTACAACTTGCATATGTATGCATCTATATAATATTAATTTATTTTTTACATATGCTACATACTTTTTAGCCACTAGAAAGGTTTTCACTGGAAATGTGGCAAGGATTTTATTATTTTATTGTGTTGAGTAAGAATACAAAACTATGTGGTTGTTTATTAGTGTTAGTTTATTTGTTCTGGGTATAGGAGTCTTGTGAATCCAGTAGTCCAGTATATGCTAGACTATGTGCTAGTGTATTGAGCACCTGCTGTCATTTGAAATAACTTAGCAGCCTGCACACTAAGTATGTGGAGAGCCTTCCTGTAGCCCCAAACTCATTTCCTTTATCGCTCTCCGCGCTACTGTTACCTGTCCACCACACTGTGAGTAGAGAGTTGCCGACATGGTTATTTTAAGGACAGTAGACCGTTGCTGAGACACCCAGTGAGCGCCAATATCGACACTGACATTTCTTTCCCAGTGAAAACACACTAGAGAATAGTGCTGAGATTGATGCAAAATAAAGATACTTTCACGTTTCAGGCATCTTCGAACTGACGCAGTGAGCCAAATTGTTCTTATAAGAAAAGGATGGCATGCCAAATACTAAGAATTTCTGAAATTTGAATAATTTTTTAAATTTGAAATTCCATTCAAGTTGCACATCGTTACACTGCTAGAAACTAGGAAAAGTGGAAAAAAATAATTTTTCGCTACGATTTTGAACTTTCACTGCAATAAATAAATGGGCCTAAAAATAAATAAAAAATAAAAATAGAAAATCAGAAATTAAATTTTCCATTATGTCCTCAATCTTAAAAAACAAGACAATGTGGTGTGTAATTCAAAATAAGGGTAAAAGACCTGTAAAATCATTACAGAAAATAGCTTCATATTAACACAGTGCACTGGGCCGTATTTTTACTTTTTTGTTTTCTAATACCTTAAATGGTTCATAACAATAAAATATATTATTTTTATTATAATTAAAAATAAGAAATAATCAAACAAATTATATAAATAAATAAAAAAAAACTTTATTATTATATATTTTAATGAATTTTACAGTTAGATTTAACACAGATTACATTTTGTTGCTGCAGTATGTGTTGCTATAGTATTTCAGGGATTGATTGTGCTGAAAAAATCGTGTTTCTGCCAAAGTCTGTCTGGATCAGATTCGGAATGATGATCAAAACATAGATTGCTTCCATCAACACATCCAAAGCTTGCTCTGTCCTTTACCACTTTCTGGATCAACATTTCATTTGTTACCGTTAGGAAGTTTATATATACTGATGAATGTTTGATGATCGCGTTATTTTACATATGCATCTGCTTACATATGTGATTGCTTATTTCTGCTTCTTCTTTGACATGTTTTGATTCAGACGTTGAATACTTTTTTCCGTAGATGCAAAATAGCGCCTCCTACTGTACACCAGTGAAAACACAGAAAGCTGGAAAATTCCGTCAATTGCGGTGGAGAGTTGTCTCATAAATGTTGGAAAAGTATGTCAGTGGTGGGGAAAGCGTTAAACAGCCACACACACACACTTTCTCAACGTGAGTGTAATCAGACAGCTCCATATGTCACCATCCTTCATTATGAACTCTTACACCCACAGTGTGGCTACATAAACACTGAGGTCTAGGCCATGCTCTCTCTTTCACCTCTCACTAGAGGACTTCAAAGTCACTCCGGCACACCGATTTCTGATGAATGCTTCCATCTGCCCATCTGACGTATGTCTCCATCCCCACCCCAACTCCATTCCACTCTGGAAAAAAAGCCCCAACCTTTCCACAACCTCCCGTGAGTGTGGCCATTTGTTAGCACTTAGCGTTAGCCTGCATCTGGGAGACCCAGCTCTAATTTGGTACGCTGGCCCATCAATCCTTTTAATACAACACTCCAGCAAAGTCACTCCGGCTATGTAACTAATGCTAGCTATTACTATCCTTATTAAAAGTGTAATTTTGTATTAAGTAGACCAATAAAAGTGGACTGTTTGGTGCAGCGATTCTATTCAAATGGAGCATGAATTTATGATGGGGATCTTTCAGTGCCAAAATAATCCCTGTTGTAGTAGAGAAGAGCAGGGGTAATTGTAATGTTTTTTGCTAAATTATTCTGGAAATGTGTAGCCTTTAGCAAAACCTTTGATATTTTGCCCAAATATCTTTGACATATTAGCAGTCTTTACCCAATTCAATTAAATGTATAACTTAATCAAGTTGGATACAATTATATATATATATATATATATATATATATATATATATATATATATATATATATATATATATATATATATATATATATACACATATACATATATAAGATAAATGATGAAAATTATGTTTGACGTTTTTACTTCAACACAGATACTGAAACTGGGAACTGTTTTTTGATACTGAAAATATTCACCAGTTGCATTCATGTCCATGGTATTGTAAATGTGTTATTATTATTATCAATATGGAATGTTACCATTTGACCAACAGATGTTTTAGTGTTCATATTAGACATCAGACCTCATCTTGTATACCTCTTAATTGTGAAGTTCCACAGGGATCAATCCTTGGGCCAGTATTTTTCCCTGTACATGTTACCTCTGGCTTCCATTTTTAACAAATAAAGAGTATATTTTCATCTACAGAACAAGCTGATGATTCTATTTTCCTTTAAAGCATAATGACAAAAATTACTTACAACCAATGTTGGCCTGTTTAGAAGAACTTAAGCTTTTGATCTCACGTAATTTTCTACATTTAAATGAAAATAAAACCAAAATAATTCTATTTGGGCATAAGGAAAATTGTGTGTTAGATGCTGACTGTGGCTCTCTGGCCCCATATAAAACATGGTGCGCTAGAAATCTGGGCATTCCGTTTGATCATAACTTAAATTTGACAAACAGATCAGTTCTGTTGTAAAATCAAGCTTTTTCATCTCCGTCATCTTTCTAAAGTGAAACCCTTCTTTTCACAGAGTAACTTCCAGACGGTGATCCCTGCTTTTGTAACAACTTGTTTAGATTATTGTAATTCACTTTAATTCAGTATTTCTCAGTCTTCCCTCTCCCGTCTACAGCTAGTGCAAAACGCAGCTGTTAGACTACTCGACCCACAAGTATGAGCTGCTAACTCCTATTTTATCTGCGCTGCACTGCACTGTTTACCCATTAAACATAGAGTTGATTTTAAAATTCTATTATTTGTTTATAAAGCCCTCAATAATTTGACCTCTCAGTACCTGACAGACCTGCTTCTTCCGTACACCCCTTTATAGAGCATTGAGATCCAGTGATCTCTGTCGTGCCTAGATCTAGACTTAAAAATTGAGGTGATCTTGCTTTGGCAACTGCAGGTTTGAAACTCTGGAAAAGTCTTCCTCTTCATATTAGCCCCCTCTTTTTCTGCTTTTAAGTCTGCTCTAAAGACATATATTGTCTCAATACCCCTTGATCAATGGTTCATTGTTGTTTTGTTATTTCTGTTTTAAATTTGAAAGTCTTTTTTATTATTCATTTTTATTTCTGAGTTTTTATTGTATTCTGTACAACACTTTGGTCAACTCTGGTTGTTTTTAAAACTAACACACGTTATTATACATACACACAAACATGTGTACTGCAATCAGTAAAAAAATGACCAGACATTCAATTTTCATCATAGAGCCTAACAATTCTGCTTTCATATTGTGACCTACACCTGCAATTATAATAATGTCCAATCATAAATGCAGCTACTGTATGCACATAAATGCAAACACTTTAGAAATATAGCTTCCTCTAGAACAGCAGTCATCATCAGTTAATGGAAAGAACAACACAAGGGCAAGTCTAATCATCATCTACTGCAGACCAGAATGGAAGAATGTGGCAAGAAGAGAAGTGAAGATGAAACGAGAGAGAGAGAGAGAGAGAGAGAGAAAGAGAGAGAGAGAGAGAGAGAGAGAGAGAAATGAAAAAAAAAAAAAGTCTTAAAGAGAGCCAAGAGTCACTGAAGCAGGACACACATAGAAATTAATTCCCTCCTTTCAGAACAAAAAAAAAAGTCTAATTCTGACAAGCAGGTATGAGGAGAGACCATTAGGGCTTTCACAGAGAAAAATAGAGGGGGGAAATACTCTAAGGACGTGGATGAGATGATGAAGATGGGCTGAGAAGAGGTAGAGAAAGAACAAAAGAAAGAGGCAGAGAAAACCGTAATACAAAAAGTGCTTGGTTGATGTTGGACATCAGGTAGAAATAGTAGTTAATTAAAGGAATAGTCCAACCTATTATTATTACTATTACTACTATTATTAGACACCCCCCCCCCTTCTCTTGTGTTCACCAAAGCTGAATTTATTTGGTCAAAATCTGTAATATTGTATAATTTTGAGATATGTAATATATATATATATCCCTGTTATGGAAAAGCTGAATCAATTACTCCAGTCTTCTGTGTCACATGATCCTTCAGAAATCATTCTGATATGCTGATTTGGTGCTCAAGAAACATGTCCTATCATTATATATGCTGAAATGCAGTTTTGCTGCTTACTGTTTTCTTATTATTTAATGCATCCTTGCTGAATAAAATGTATATCTTTCCAGGAAAAAAAGTCTTACTGACCCCAAACTTTTGAATGATAGTGTATACATGAAGAATGGCAATTCTTTTTGGATTGGAAATCATAGACATAAATACAATATTCATATATATATAGTATGCTAAAATACAAACGTCTTCCATTACAAGTAATGATCCTTTTGTTTCTGCCACATTTATTCAGCCCACTTTACCCCCATACAGTCAGTTATAATTAACTCTGTCATCACGGCTGGTAGCCTAGCAGGCCATTACAGACCTGTAGTTGCACGTCCCAGCCCTTTGCTCTAATGCTTTATCAGGCAGAGGTACATCACCCCTGGATTGCTTTGTCAATAAGCTGACCGGGCCTGACCTGGCTTGGGCATCTCTAACCAGACAGACTGAGTGACAGGTCGAAGATGGCTGATAATTCACAGAAATTGGAAGTGTGAAATCTTTAAGGGCCACTTCTCACGGCTGCCAAATGCCAGGGTATCTCTCCATCAGTGTACTGTTCTCACAATCCCAGGCATTGTTAATGGTGGCCTGTCTGTCCATCAAGACCAAGCTTGTACTGGGATTTATTCCCTGTTTACTTCCTTATCTCCGCTGGCTGGTTGCACTATCCTGGCCTAACGGAACTGCTGTGTACTTGTATATACGTGTGTGAGCGTGATTTAGCTGAAAGGAAAAAGCATGAGTATGACCTCACCCTCTTTTTCTCTCTTAACGTACTCCTACCTGTTGTCAAGGTAGAGTAGTTCTACTTTAACACCTTCTGCCTTAATGGAAGGGGACGCCCAAAAAATTAAAGTCATAATGTCGTTCCAAAACAAAGTTATTTTGATCAGTTTTTGTCTATACAACAGAAAGCAGTGAGATCCAAAATAACTTATTGGCTGCCATTGTTAATTATGATTTTATTTAATTTTTTTCCCTGTCAAAAATGATTTCCAAAATGCATCCATGTCTGTTGTAGGTTTATGTTTGTCTGCATAAGCTGGAAACCCATTTTCACTTGAAAGTAAACATTAAAACTAAGTTAATTGTGAAATAAAATGTTAAAATATAGATTAAAATCACATTGTAAGACATACAGAGTTGTGAAAGAGAATTATTATTGTTATAACTAAAGTAATAATTATTATAACTAAAACTAAATCCATGAAAAAATACTCAGTCGAAGTTTACTAAAACTTACACACACACACACACACACACACACACACACACACACAAATGAAAACAAATCATGTGAAAAACTAATAAAAATTACAAAAATTCAACAAAATTACTATAACTTTATATAAGATTCAAGTGGAAAATTGCAAAATGTAAAAAAATAAAAATAAAACCTAATTAAAATTATTAATAAAAACTACAGTAGTATCTCAGTGATGCTAAAATTACAAAGTCACAATTAAAGCTGCAGTCGGTAACTTTTGGGGCTTGCGTCTGGCGGAAGAACATTGTAGCCGGAGCTACTTCTCTCTGTTTACATCTATGAAGAGTTACGCAGGTACTGTGCTACTCTCTAGCATTGCCGACCCCCACCAGACTAAAATAGTCAGAATATAAACACTTATTATAGGTGTACCGTAGTGATTCAGGATAAGACAAAAACACGGTTTGGAAAATGGATTCATGATGTACTCGCTCATTATATATATTTTTCAAATTTAAACACAAAACAACACTGTGGCACAGCCCTGCACTGATTGGACTAGAAGAGCCAGGAGCTGTGGATTTTGTTTATATTGGAGAGAAGTAGCTCCGGCTACAATGTTCTTCCGCCAGACGCGAGCCCCAAAAGTTACCGACTGCAGCTTTAAGAGATGATATTTCAGTCGTTAGACTCTGAGTCAGAAATGGTCTTCCATATATAGAAAGTATTTTAACATTTTCTTTGAAATTGCTGGAATGAACTCCTTTCTGTGTTCTGTGAACTGTTCAGTGCCAAGTAAAGATCTAGGCCATTTTATTACTTTTATAATTAGAGTCAGACAAATTTAAACCGCCTAAAAATTAAACCAAATTGGAGGTTAATTATTAGGATGATAATTAGCTGCATGATTAAGAAGATAAGAAAAGAAACAATATTTTACTTGTTAGATTTGTTCAAAAATACAAAACGGCACAATCTCCTCTGGGTCCCGACTGGGATGGAATCAAATATTCATGTCAGTTTGACATACTACAGTTAATATTGCAGTCAGTGTGACTGACACCACCAATTAACATGAATTTATCTTTATACAACCAAACCTGTAAGATAGTATGTTAATGAGCATCATTAGCCTGAACAATTAGTGATGTTAAAAACTATTGTAATGTGGATGGATATGTTCCACCAGCTCTTTATCATGATTTCTTTATGGATGGTGACAAGTTTTAATATTTTATAGGTATAACAAAAGCACATTGGAAAGTCTGTATGTAAATAGCTATACATACACTATAAAGCTCTGTCCCAACAATAATATGGAAGAACTTCACCTCATGGGATGTTAAGAACCAGAAATTTTACAGCAAAAGCTGTTTCATTTTTAAACACGCGTTTTGTTTGTACAACAAATGAAGCTGAACAATATGACTTGCTCCATACAGCAGAAATAATGAGCAGCACGCTGAAAAGCGACTGTCAGCTGCTTCTAGCTGAGGAAGCGGCTCCCTCAATCTGACACGAACACTCAGAGATGTGAACTGTATGTTGAATTGCACTGAACAAGCCAAGACTCTTCCAAACCTCATGCTGTCACTCATTCTACTTACACCACATGCAAACCAGAGAGTTCCCACTCTCTCTCTCCAGCGGAAACTATCTCTCTCTGCTGGAACTAAAGGAGGTGAGGGAGATGGACCTAAAACAAATGGTAGAGAGGAGTGGGTGATGGGAAGAAGAAACAGGAAGTGAGGGGGAGAGATTGAGAGAGGGAAAGACACTCCACATCTGTTAATCCAAAGAAGCTTAGTTAGGCTGAGAGTTTGTCCTGTATTTGTTTGTAGGATGGAAAGCCATGAGAAGAGAGAGGCACTTCCATATTTGGCTACTGAGAGGTTTAAAATCTCAGCCAGCCTTTACTGTCACAGGAAAGTGAGTTCCCAGGCCGACACATCTCAAGCTGTTCAAATACCCATTAGGATGTTTTGTTTCCCATGCGCGCTGACAAAAAAACGAAACAAAAAAGAAAAAGAAACGGGAGCGAGGGGAAGCCAATGGAAATTTATCAACAAACTTATGTGATATTTAATGATCCTTGTATGCGGAGGGAAAGACCACAGCCTGATTCGCCTCTGCCAAATACCGATCCCCTAACTTAATTTCCTGCCCAATTGCTGTTTTATAGTGCATAGTACAGTGATACCAGCTAGTAATATAGAAAACAGATTGCCTGTGCAGCCATGTGGATCAGACTGTTACGGGGTTGGGGAGAACCTGTAGTCTCTAGAGGGGGTCTGTCGGTGGGCTTCACTAAACCAACAAACCCAGGCACTTCCCTCATCCCTGACTGGCAGCAGCTGGCTGGATTGGGAAGAGATTGAGATTCCAGAGCTGGAACTGTGTCGGAGACATACTTTGAGGTTTAACTTCAGTGGCATGTAGACAGTTCTGATACGTTTATTATTGGAGAATACCCTTGCCTTGCGCATAATTGCTGCCTATAAGAGTACAGAATGACTGATCGTGTAGATTTATCAGAGTGTTTATAATGGTTTGTTTTACAGCAAAGTTGAGTGAATTTTACAAGTAGTCAAAGTCAGCATAGGATACAGCAAGCTTTGGTTCAGTATTGGGGAGTAGCTAACTAAAGTAGCAACTTCACTGCATATTTCAATAGCGTGAAAGTAATTTTTCCAACGAGCAATGTTGAACACGTCACATTTCCAGTTCATTTGGATGGTTCATTTTAATCTACCACTTAAAAGAGAGTACAATGATTAAAAAAAAACTATCATCAGATTTAGGTGTGTGAATGTATCTTAAATCCACATTTTCAAATGTTTAATGCTACTAAATACCACAAAATTAAATGAAACAATACAGCAGTAAATATTTCAAACGGTTTAAATATTTCAGGCGTTACAAAAGAACAGCTTCATTTGTTTGAAATGAACAAATAGCAAAAGTTGGTCAGACTTAATTCATGCCGCCTCAAACTCCTAATTTGCTGCTTATTAATATTTAGTAAGGTAGTTGTTAGGTTTAGGTATTGGGTGGGATTAGGGATGTAGAATATGGTCATGCAGAATATGTGCTTTATAGGTACTAATAAACAGACAATATGTTAATAACAGGCATGCTAATAACAACTAGTTACTAGTTAATTAGTCCATATACCCAAAAGTTTGTTTTAGGTTCATGCATGGTGATATGTGAATGCTATGAAGAAAGTTTATGCTGCCATGGAACGTAGATGCATTTCCTACTCAGAATGCTGTGTATATGTGACTGTGTATATATATATATATATATATATATATATATATATATATATATATATATATATATATATATATATATATATATATATATATATATATAAAATAGTCAAAATAAGAAAAATGTACACATCTTCATTTTGTTCTAAAGTTTACACCCCTGGCTCGTAATGCATTTTGCTTCTGGCGCATCAGTGAGCATTTGAAACTTCTGTAATAGTTGAGTATAATTAGTAATGTAGTAGGTACTAATAGGAGTGCGGTGTTGAAATCTCTCTCACTGTGAGTAGCCCTTGTTTGAAATGATGTGCATGAGGGTGTTGAGTCATTATGACCTGATCCAGAGATACTTACATATTAGAGCTGTGTAATGAGTATGCTGTTGAGAGCTGCCATTTAATCAGTTAATCATACTTTTGCATTTGTATGACTATTCACAATATTCATCTGATATGTTGTCTATGAGAAGCTCATAGTTAAGGCACATGGATTGAATTTCTAACTAGGCTATACAGTGATGTGTGTTCACACATTTGGAAAACAATCTCAGTAACTGACTCAACATAAGTCTCTTAGTTGTTAAAAATGTTGGTTCCCAATTAAAATGTTTGTCTAAGTTTAAATAAATATTTTGAGGATAAAATTGTGCACAAATCCACTTCAAAACGCTGCATATTGGTTCTTAAATTAGTATGGCCTTTTCCAGTATATTTGTGTTTAGTACTAAACAGTATAATATAGAGCAACAGCAGGCATGCCGTCTGAGGCAAATACAGCAACTCAAACCACAACTCAGATTATAGATATTCCAATAAGCCTAATAATGGTAAATCTTAACAGCAGGAAACAATATATATATATATTTTTTTTTACAACAAACTGCTTGTTTACATTTGCTAGTGAGTAATATATATTAGATCAAAGATAGAAATGCATGGAAAAGGTACATTCGTGTTAGAGTATGAAAGAGGAAATGGTCTGTCCCTACGGGCAGAGGTAGGATGTAAAACGATCTTTCTTCAAAGCACATCGTGAGGGTTTCTGCCAAGAGCTGCCAGAACTGACCCTTGAGGCACTGCCAGTGTTTCTCATAACCATTCCATAGAATTAATCTTCCAATCTTGGCATTATCACTTCTTTTTATATATATAATTTTTTGGGGATTTTTTTTTTTTTTTCTGTCCTAATTTCAGAGGGAATTATCTTTTGCTTCCTATATTCCTCAGAAGTTTGATATTATTTATATCTAGCTTTGGCAAGGGCTGGCCTTAGTTCACTGGTTTGTTTAATTGTTTTTTTTTGTTTTTGTTTTTTGCCACCGTACATACAATATTTAAGCGCCATTACATTTTGAAGGGTAATTGCTGTCTGGTTCTTTAAGCGTTCCTTCACTCTGTTTACTGCACAGACATACAGCCTGTGCTATATTTCCCCATCACCTTTTGCTGGTTTATCACTCTGGCATGAAATGGAGGCCAATAAATCATATTTGTTCTCTCAGAGGTACATAAATTGACATATGAGCTCATAAATTGTGGATTTACTGTTTAAGATAAGTGGGGAAAATTGGTTGTGTGTTTTGAGCCAATCACTGAGACATTTTATTTGATTTTCCAGGTCCTTAAAAACATTGCCTCTCTTACAGCCATAATTTGATAGTGCTGTATAACTCCAGGCCATCATTTAAGAGGTCCATTTGTAAATGTTTAAAATGAAAACACTAGTGCTGTCCATGTTTGCACGTCCATATCCACAGACAGAACCCTGCCAGGCTGTGCTGACTTCTTTTGCAGCACCCTGTTCCTCTTTAAACATTTTTTTTTTTCCTCTTTTCAGTTTCTACTTTTTCCCCTCGCTGGATTTACGCGCAGAGGGCGACTCAAAAATAAGTCCTGAACTTCAAGCAAAGGTTAATGCTATTCGCTGTTTTTCTTTTTCTCCTTCTCTCTTTCTGTTTGTATTTTCTTGTGGACCGAACCACCCACTTAGCTTTAGGTCACAAGCTGAGGCTAATGCTGCATGGAAGGGGCTGCCCGCAAACTCGGTGTCCCTATGATTATATGTCCTGCTGGCCTGCAATGCATACCAGCTCACTTGCCAAGTCAAATAACACTTTTAGTGAATTGGAAATAAGATTTAAGTGGCTCAGGAAGATGCTGCCAACCCTCTCATCTTTTTTTTTTTTTTTTGCCTTTATATCTTTGTATATTGGTGGGCGAAACAGTTAGGAGTTAATCTTCATTTTTCCCCTCTCGATTTATTTGGAAAAAGGTGAATTGAGAGCCAGGGATAAAAAAGAAGAGAAAAGGTGCAGTTATGCACTACATTGCGTTTCTCCCTTCTGCCCCCTTTGTTACCTCAATTTTGTGTCTTTTGCTCTTTCACTTGCTCTCTCTTTATCTGTGGATAAGAACTACTTCTAAGTTCTTTGACCAAGTATGGGCCCTTCAAATGTTGGCATTTGATTCAAAGATCATATTTTAAAAAAAATATATTTTTTAGCTCTTTCCGTTAGTCTGAATACATTGCATTTCAAAAGTTTAGGGTTGGTAACATTTATTTATGCATGTGTATGCTCCAGAAGGAATAACGATGCAATAAGGCCCCATTTACACTGCATGGTTCAAGTGACCCAATTCCGATTTTTTCCTCTCATGTGGCACAGATCGGATATGACCGGTGAACATGTAAGCAGGAAAAAACGCATGGATTCCAATTTTCTCAGATCGGATTCAGGCCTCATTCATATGTGGTAATAAATCGGATATGAATCGGATACGTGCATTTGCGTGTGCCATGTAAGCAGACAAATCGGATATTCCCCAGTAAATGCGAGTCGTACGTCATTAAAAAAGTGACGTCAACTCAGGTGGACGCCACCAACTGAGATCACATGAATTATTATAGGCGCGATGGAGGACGAAGGATACACACAGTGGAGCAATGCCAAGGTTTCATGTCTTTTAAGTCTTTGGGGCGAAGAGACAGTGCAGGCAAAAATGCAGGGTTGTTACAGAAATAAATCCCGTGTTTAAAGACATTTCACGAGATATGGGGAGGCACGGTTTTAAGCGCTTTTTTTCTCCGCCGCACCGTACGAGACCAATGTTTTTGCTGATTTTTTTGTTGACTTTTCAAAATATTGTCGAAAGCAAAACACTGTATAATATTATTTGCATCTGCATCCATTGTATTTCGTGCTGTTTTACTTCCTTTTCCGGGTCAGAACGTCTACGTTTGGTGGTTTCAGCAGTGTATAGTGTAAATGCAAAAATCGGATACGGGTCACTTTTAAAAGATGATGTAAGCGGGTCGTCAAAAAAATCGGATATAGTCAGAAAATCGGATTTGGGCATCAAGACCTGCAGTGTAAATGCAGCCTAAGGGTCGGGGGGTGAAAACTTTTGAACAGAATGAAAATGTGTACATTTTTCTTATTTTGCCTAATTATCATATATTTTTCATTTAGTACTGCCCTTCAGAGGCTGCAGAAGATAGTTACATGTTTCCCAGAAGACAAAATTAGTTAAATTTACCCTGATCTTCAAATTCAAAAAGTTTTCACCCCCCAGCTCTTAAAGGGATCATATGATGCGATTTCAAGTTTTCCTTTCTCTTTGGAGTGTTACAAGCTGTTTGTGCATAGATAAGATCCCTAAAGTTGCAAAGTTCAAACCCAAAGAGATATTCTTTATAAAAGTTAGGACTCATCCACGCCCTCCTAAAATGCCTCGTTCAAACACACCCACATATGTCTATGTCACGATGTGGGAAGATTTGCAAAAATACTTTGTTTGGCCTTCCAAAAGAGGACACAATTAGAAATGAGTGGTTAAGTTGTATTTACAACACTGTTCTAGAACAGTTTAACCCAAATATTCAGATGTGTGCAGTGCATTTTACGGAGGACTGTTTTCTGATCCTGGGATAGTAGACTACAATGTGTGCTGTTCTGACTCACAGTCTGTAATTACACTTACATATTTAGAGAATTTGTAATGGGTTCTATTGTTTTGTCTCGTCACCCGGGACATGGCATCACAGTATGGTAAGGGGCGTAATATTTCCGTCACACGCTTGAGGTATTTGGCCAATCACAATGCACTGGATAGCCGGCCAATCAGAGCACATCTTGTTTTTCAGAACGATGAGCTTTGTAAAAATCGAAGAAAGGCGGGGCATAGAGGAGAAACAATGATGTACAGTATGTGGAAAATAATGTGTTTTTTTTTTAACCTTAAACCGCATAAACACATTTCATTACACCAAATACACATAATAATGTTCTTTTAAGCAACATCATATGACCCCCTTTAATGCATGGTTTTTCTTTCTGGAGCATCAGTAAGCGTTTGAACCTTCTGTAATAGTTGCATGTAAGTCCCTCAGTTGTCCTCTGTGTGAAAAGATGGATCTCAAAATCATACAGTCATTGTTGGAAAGGGTTCAAATACACAAAAATGCTGCAAAACCAAAGAATTTGTGGGACCTGAAGGATTTTTCTGAAGAACAAGCAGCAGTTTAACTGTTCTGGACAAACAAGGGACTCATGAACAACTATCACTGCATTTTGTATGATCCCTCTAAATAAAATAATTAACAATGTGCAAATTCTGAAAGGGGGATGTAAACTTTTGACCTCAACTGTATATAAATGAAAGAAGTGTTTTATGGTTACTAAGGCTGCATTTATTTGATCGAAAATACAGCAAAAACAGGAATATTGTTAAAAAAATAATAATAATAATAAAAAAATAAATAAATATATTTAAGAAGTGTTTATGGTTACTAAGGTTGCATTTATTCGAAAAATTTCATATATATAGATAGATAGATAGATAGATAGATAGATAGATAGATAGATAGATAGATAGATAGATACACACACAATTATAGCAATTTAAAATAACAGTTTTCTATGTTATTTATTATTTTTTATTTATTCCTGTGATGGCAAAAAATTTTCAGCAGTCATTACTCCAGTCTACATTCAGTGTCACATGATCTTTTAAAAATCATTCTGATAAGCAGATGTGTTGTTCAGGAAACATTTCTTATTATTATCAATGCTGAAAAAAAGTTGTGCCGTTTAATATTTTTGTGGAAACTGATACATTAACTGATACTTTTTTTTATTTTATTTTTATTAAAATCCTTTGTAACATTATAAATGTCTTTACTTTTGAGCAATTTAATGTATCCTTGTTAAATAAAAATCTTTCTTTCTTTCTTTCTTTCTTTCTTTCTTTCTTTCTTTCTTTCTCTTGTGTTTTTCTCCTTTTCTTTAGTCTTTCTTCTTTCTTTCTTTCTTTCTTTCTTTCTTTCTTTCTTTCTTTCTTTCTTTCTTTCTTTCCTTCTTTCTTTATACTCTTGTATGCTGCTAGTGTCACAAAAAAAAAAGAAATGAACGGTTACAAAACACCAAATGGCCGATTTTAATTCACACCATTGGTTGCTAAGTTGGATCAGATAGTTAAACAAAGTAACATTTTGATTTCTGTACAGTTTTACATCTTCTTTGGGTGGAAAATCAGCCTTCAAGTTGCTTAGTTAACTCTGTATTAAGCCCCAAAAAATACTTACTACATGTTAATAAAATGTTTCTTTCATCATAAGCAAGAAAATATAAAATATACTACTATTTACTGAAGCACCAAAATAGCAAGCATCTTTAAATTATAATAAGATTACATTATGTTAGGGCCAAAGACCGACCTCTATTTCCATATAAAATTCATGTGATATAAGTCTGAAAGTGTTTTGAACCTGAAGGAGTATAGAAACCTCTGTAAAAAAATCTTTTTGAACTAGAAGTTGAAAATGAAGCCATTGGAGCAGGAAGTTCCTGCCGCCAGTAAGCTGCATGAAGTGGGGTCAAAACTATGCTGGAAGAACCACTAGCTAACTTTCGTCTGGAGTCCCCATAGCGCTGTGCTGTGGCATCAGTTCAACAACTAATTTGTGGTGCACTTGCAAGAGTGAAGCTGAGAGAGTGGCTGTGTGTTGGCTGGTGGTTAGAAGCAGCCCAGATCAGGGTGCTGCTTGCAGGGACCAGCTGGTTTGGAGCACCCTGGACAGGGTCCAGGCCACCCACCACCTCCCTCCCTTCCCTCCCTTGCTCCGCATTTGATCTAGCTTTGATTTTGTTATGCTTCTGAGGGCCAGAGAAGACAGAGAGGGTCAGAAGAAGGGGAAAAAGTTTGTTTAAGGAAGTTAAAATGTATGTAGTAGATGTAGCATAGAGGACATGAAAGAAATCATGCTTTAGTTTCCTAAAGAGTGGTCTTGAGTTATTTATGTACAGAATAATGCTTTGTGTGTGTGGTTAAGTGGCCTTTTGGAATAAAACTTATTGAATTTGATAACATTGTTTTCACCATCTTTTATACAAAACCAGACAAAATAGCAAACATTATAATATGCTACAGGCATAATATGCATTATGTATGGACATTATCCAGTCCCTTTAAGGACATTTCCATTAACTCCGGAAAAAATAAAAAAATAAAATTATATAAATACAGTACATGTGCCCTGTTTTTTTTTTTCTTTCTTTTTTTACTCTGTTCTTACCGGTTGTTCTTACAGAAGTTAGTGCATCAAAATTTTTAATGATAAAATTTATAGATAATAGTTTGACTGCTATATAAAGAATATTATATAGGCCCTATTATAATTACAGAAATGAATGAAACATTTTATATCATACTTCTACCAACACCTGAACTATTACTAATCTGTACTGTAATTTAAAGCAACAGAGAAAAAAATATTTATCTGGTTATCCATATAGTTATATAACTTTAGATTCATCAATGTGTAATGACGGCGGTGTGACAACAGAGTTGAGGATCCATCTGCAGCTTTTATTAAGAGTGTAGTCAGACAGGCAGGGTCAACACACCAGCAAAAAACAGTACTTCGAAGGTAATCCAAAAGAGTAATCCACAGAACAGGAAAAAAGCCGGGGCAGGCAGCAAACGATCATAAACACGGTAAACAGTCCATGAACAAAACATGAAGGCAAGACAAGGCAGAAACTGGAAAACATAACAGGCTAACAATTAACAGCGATCTGTTTAAGTGTGTGTGTGTGCATCTTTTATAGGGTTTGACTGATGAGGTAATGGGAGACAGGTGACTGTAATTGATGATGAGTGCAGATGAGTCAAGGGAAAGGCTTATGGGAAATAAAGTCCTGGGTGAATGTTTAAAGACCCCCTCTTATTTCAGCTACTTATAACATACTGTTGGTCAATGTGTAATTTTTTTATTTTTTTTTGTATTCAGCACAAACTGTTACAATAATATGTGCGGGCTGAGGGACTGATTCAAGGGCTGAAGTGAGCTCTGGAGAAGACTCTGGGACTGGAGTGGGCTCAGGAACAGATTCGGGGACTAAAGTGGACCGCACCACCTCGGGAGGTTCTGCAGCGGAAGCCAGCCTCAGGCACCTTGGGACAGACTTTTTTGTCTTCAAATGTAACATTCACAATGCTCTGGAACACTGGAGTGGCATCTGTGATGGCTGAAGACTGTGGCCTGACATCTCTGAAGGTCGGAGTCTCTGGCATGGCGGTCCTGACGTGAACAGGCTCTGGCTTGGCAGACTTGATGTGAGAAGGCTCTGGCGTGGCGGCCCTGACATGAACAGGCTCTGGCTTGGCAGACTTGAGGTGAGCAGGCTCTGTCTTGGCAGGCTTGATGTAAGCAGGCTTTGGCAGGCTTGATGTGAATAGGCTCTGGAAGATAAGTCAAGATGCGACGTGACTCTGGAAGATCAGCTGAGACATGTAGATTCTCTGGAAGATCAGCTATGACGTGACGAGACACTGGAATGGCAGCTATTTTGCAAAAAGTCTCTGGGCTGGCAGCCATTTTGAGACGAGATTCAAGTGCAGAAACCACAGAGCAGGAGGGCACAACAACACAGGGCTAGAGACCCCCACAACAGGACACGCTGGTGACTGAGGTAGGTCATGTTCTGTGGCTACTGAAACCTGTTTCAACATAATCCTCTACCTCTCCTACCGTGAAGGAAAAAACACTTAACAGCAGGGCATAGTCCAAAAATTAACAAAGTGAATCTTGAGGATCATAACAAATTAACTTTCTGTTCTGAATGGTTCGTTTAGTCCATGGCAAAATAAATCTATGAGTGCACAGTCTGGGAAATCAGAATTGTGAACAATGTCCAAAAAGTCGTGGATGTGTTCCTCGAGGGGACCAATTACATTAAGATGTGAGGGCAAATTTGATGACTGGGTCCATGACTGGCCTGGAAACACTCAACAAGCTGCTTGATCTGGGTGTGGCTGTTGATACTGTAATGACAGAGGCGTGATAACAGAGTGGAGGATCCATCTGCACCTTTTATCAAGAGCGTAGTCAGACCGGCAGGATCAAAACCCCAGCAAAAAACAGTACATCCAAGGTAATCCAAAAGAGTAATCCACAAAACAGGCAAGGCCGGGGCAGTGAAGATGAGTCCAGGCAAAGGATTATGGGAAATTAAGTGCTGGGTGAATGGTAAAAGTCAGGGATGGAGTGCCCTCTGGTGGAGCTCATGGGCACTCCAGCTGGTGATCGTGACACAATGAGTCTATATACAGAGTCCTGGCATTAAACTCTAGATGACACAGTCCGATAGTTCTAACTCACTCTGACCTAATGACATCATTATAACATGGCACAGCTGATTGGTTCTCTCCTGTATCGGTAGCCAATTAGCTCGCTGCTTAGCATTCAAATATATGACTAGGGCTTACCATAGCAATTGCAGCTTGCTACAGAAACACTCCACCTTCCCCAGCTCCAACTGTATAGATCTCCTACGAGGTGATTCATGTATGCTATATGGAGGTTATTTCATGTATGTTATACTTGCAGCACCAATATTTCTTACATGCTCACAGCACCATGTTGTGGATGTATTGGCAGTAGCAAGTTTCGGTACTTCCTCTGCCGCAGAAGCAGCGTAGCAGATCTATTCCGCCAAGACCAAATGCAGTAACATTGTCGTGTACATTACCATGCCAATCCCTCAGAGAGCTGTCATGACAGAAATAGGTTTAATACAAAGAAAATGAGAACAGAAAAAGGAACATTTTTGAAGATCAGTAATATTACTCAAAGAATAAGGCTGATCAAATATGAAAATGATGTGAAAAATGTCTGACTTTTATTTATTTATTTAACACACATCATATGGTATTTATTAATTGATCCAATCTAGATGTAATTGTCGTGTTAAACTGCAAAACACAAAACAACCATAAAAAAAGATGAATTTACATTGATCCAAAATCAGTTTTCAAAAACTGCCATTTGCATGGGTACAACATGGCTTATGAATAAGTTGGTTCTTTAGGTTAACAGCAACATTCATGTATTCTCATGACATCACATCAGCTAATGAGATTACATTTTGCTAATTAACTCTTACAAAAAGTCAGCAAATCATTGTGACACATAAGCATAGCACATCTTTGGTTGCCTGTAAGAAGGGAGATTAGGAAACTAGGAAAGCCTTTGTCCAGTTAATGATTGTTGCTATCTTGTGTTATGCATTAATTAAGCTGTCCATTGTTACTCTTAGTAGACAACTATACTATTAAAGACAATTAATATAATTGTAAATTAAATATATATATATATATATATATATATATATATATATATATATATATATATATATATATATATATATATATATATATATATATATGTATATATATTTGAAGAGCATCACAGTAAATGATTCATTCAAGATCGTAGCCTTTCCATAGAGTTATAATGATGCAATAAATAAATACATAGCCTACAAATATCTGTTTAATTCAGAGCTGACAGAATGAGGTGATAACTGACCTGTAAAAGGCTGAATCTGAAATGATTAATTCTGCTAAACATGGAATAAACATGATGAGAAAACACTGCTAAGCTGGGCTACTTTCACATCAAATTTATTCTAAACCTGTAATGCAATGACAGATGCTGCTACACTCTGTCTGAATTACAGCTGAAGAGCCTCTTGCTACAGTTATATAGTGAATGCAGACATTGTTTTCTGTTTATAGTTGCTCTCTGGGTTCTGCTACCAAGTCGGTACTATTCATTTGCCATTATAATAATGCCCATAATAAACCTTGATCTCCTTCTGTTGGCCTTTTCAGCTCGAGAAATAATTTTTTCACAACCCATTAACAGAGCATGGCCAGCATGGCTGGTGTTAATAGTTGTTCAGTGACCGTGACACTCAGCTTTATAACTGTCTGTTTATCAAGAGAGGGGTTACACCCCAATCCATAATGGCCTGCATTCGGTGATTGCTGCCACACTGTTGGTGCATTAATTGAATTCATGCCAGTGCAAAATTATTTTGCATGAGGGCATAAATTTGCCACATTTATTGAACAATGTAAAAATATTTATTTATTAACTCACCCCCCCCCCCCCCCCTTCATTACCATTTTTTCCTGTTATCATATGGATAAGAACATGTTTTTTCCTCTCAAACAGAAACATGGTTCTCGGTCACAGCTCTGAATATTGTTATGTAGCTTGAGGCTTGTATTTAAAACCACTGAATAATTTCAATCAAATTATTTTAATTGAGTGCTGGATCAGTAATTACAGGGGAGAGTCATTTAAACTGCCATGGAAGTCATGTGATTGTGGGCGTATTAAAAGTTTATGTCCGAGATAAAATTAATGAAGACGATTGTAATATTCAGACTGCCTGAAACAATACAGCAAAGTGATTTGAGCGTTGTGAAGAATGCATCATATTCGATAGTCAGATTCCTGTGAAAAATAAAAATGAGTTCGTAGTCGTTCACTGTTCACCTCCGGCTGATTCCCTCATTTGCACCTGGGTCTGTGGCGCACGCCAAGGCAAATGTTAGGTAACATTAAATGCCACCAAGCCTGTCAGGAACGCATGCGAATTATGAGATGTGTGTGACAGCAGAACCGTGGCTATAATCCTGTTTACCCACATCCACGTCTTCTTGTCACCAAACATAAATGCAGGACGAGTGGTTCGAGGGGCATTCGGGGAGGAAATAAACTAGCATGTGTGCGCGCGTCGGATGCAGGGACATCTTCTCAACGCATAATTCAATATGACTAATCATGGTGG
Organism: Cyprinus carpio; assembly: GCF_018340385.1. Taxonomy (NCBI): domain Eukaryota; kingdom Metazoa; phylum Chordata; class Actinopteri; order Cypriniformes; family Cyprinidae; genus Cyprinus; species Cyprinus carpio. The sequence goes on from NC_056601.1 coordinate 17,220,234, forward strand.
CCGCTGCCAACTCAGAAGCTCCTCTGACAATCTCAACCCAGCGGTATTTTGATAAAGCCAAAAAAACAGTAAGGGGGGAAACGGGGCCAGATGTAGTTGGGGCACGTACCTGGGAAGCTCTGCATCTCGGCTGGGCACCTGTCCATGCCCGGCTCCCTGAGCTTAATCCTCCATTCACAGCTTTGGAGAAAGCTGGCTCCCAGGCCCAGCTCCTCTCTCCTCATCACGCGGCTCTCGCCCCGCTAATCGGCATGCCAGGAAGGAGCCTACAACAAGGCGGCAGGAATTTACAGTAATAATCGGCCAGGAAATAAGCAGCACCTATGCGTTATTGAACACACAGGGGCTTACGAAAATTGATCGTAATGGCTTTCATCACCATTACTGATGCTTCATGCCTCACTTGCAGGTATTGTGAGAAAAGCAGGTCATGTCTTAATCTCTTTGCCGTACCCGTATAAGGGCATAATCCCATATGCACTGGTATTGAGGTGAATTTGCATATCTTGGGAGGATTGGAGTGTGTGATATATCATTGAACAGGCAGATTTTCAACTACTTAGCATTACTTAGCATGGTTGTGTTTTTTTTTTTTCTTTTTTTTTTCAGTCTACTGTAGGAGCGTTAGATGACACAGTGCCTCAGCGAACCCGCTAGTGAGTCGCCCACTATATTGCTATTAAGAATAATGGATTCAAGTTTGTGCCAATCTTCCCTCTCACATTTTTAAGGTAAAAGTTTTACTTGACTTAATTGGTCCCTTATTGATTTGCAGTATTGACTAAATAAAATTATTTAATGATGGTGGGATTTCATAACTTTTCAGTGCAGTCTGGTACAGCTGTCCACAATTTATTGTAATTTTTCTCATACTGAAAAAAAAAAAAAAAAAAAATCCTGACAGAAAATGATAATTAAGCTACAATTTAAAAATAGTAACGAGTTATGTTAAAAATGGCAAAAGTAGCTTGCTACATTTTAAGCTGATTGTTTTTATTATGAATTTTAAAAAATAACCATTCATAGTTTGATTTAACACATGCTTATCAAAAAGATCTAGTGCCAACAAATATTGGCAGTCGTTGTGTGTGATCATCTATGGGAGGAAAATTTGTAACAGAAGTGAGCTAAATTTGACAACCCCCCCCCCCCTTACTGAGTTGTCACATTTGTAAAAATGTTATAGAAATGCAAATAATTTAAAACAATGTAAAACTTGCATGAAACTGTTACAGTTTAGCAACTTGTGTCATTTGATTATAGGTTACACTTCATTATTATACAGTACTTTATATTTTTCTTTATTCAGCCATTTGTTTGTTGTCTCTATTCTTAAGTGCCCTGTTACGTTTTTTTTATTTTTTTTATTTATTTTTTAATGGAGTGAGAAACCACACCAGATGACTCAAAACAAAGTTTGTGAGTTAACTGTGTGAATCATTTGGACTGAATCACAGAATGATTCAAACTATTTTACTAGCCTGTTTGACTAATTCATTAAAAAGAATGATATAAAGAGTAATATACAGTAATTCCAAGTTCTGATGTCAAATGGGTGGATCACAAATATTTTATCGATATGTTTTTACCCTCATTATTTTCCAAACCTGTATGGCATACTTTCATCTGTGGAACACAAAAGAACATATTTTGACAAATGTCTGATATTTTTTTTATTTTTATTTTTTTTGTCTATACAATGGAACCCAAACTGTTGTCAACATTCTTCAAAATATCTTCTTTTGTGCTCCACAGGGAAAATAAATATTTAAATAAATAAATTAAATAAAAGCCATACAGTTGTTTGGAACAACATAAGAGTGAGTAAATCATGACAGAATTTTCATTTTGGGATAAACTATCCTTAAACTATCATTGCGTAGCATGTGATTGTGTCAATCTTGATATTTTCCAATAGAAATACGGTAAGAGCATTAATTTTATTAGTCACCTAGTCAGTACTTACATTATTATGGTGTGGCAGTCAGCTCAGCATTCAGTAGAAGTCACATGACCATAGTAATCTTTCTCTAATATCAAACATCAGCAAGTTTAAGGCTGTGGATGAAGTTCCTGAAATGTTCATCCCAAACTTAACCGTTGGCCATTCTCGAGAGGTCAACAGAAGCACATTAGCTAATTGGAGATTGGCATTTTCTAATTAGTTTTAAGGATGACAAGAACAAAGAACACAGGTTTTCTGCACTCTATTCATTGCTTGCTGCTTTGTGCGCTTGGGCTGAGGGAATGTGTGCTTTGAATGTAATTACTTATAAAGAAATCCACCTTAATGCATCTCTGCGGAAATAACTAAAGAATTTCAGTCAGGACAAGGAGCCCTATCTGTACTACCCTCACTTTCTAAGAGGGAGGATAATGGTGTATCCTCACAGTCATTAAGACTTTATCTTTGCTGTTGTTTAGGAGCAGAAGTCAATGCACTTGATCAGTGGTTAGTATAGAAAGCTTATCAGTATTTAATAATTCAGTGTTCTGACAATAAGACACTGTGTACAATCCAGTGTTGTCATCAGTTAAGGAGGATTTTCTTTATTCCATTTGGAACAAACCATTTTCAAATTTTTTTTGAAATCTCTTATGCTCACAAAGGCTGCATTTATTTGATCAAAAATACAGTAAATAGAGTAATATTGTGAAATATTACAATTTAAAATGTAAACTGTTTTTGATTTTAATACATTTCAAAATGAAATGTATTGCTGATGACAAAGCTGAATTTTCAGCAGCCATTAATACAGTATTTAGGATGATCCTTCAGAAATCATTCTGATATGCTGAAACATTTCTTATCTTAACTGAAAAGTTAATTTTACACATAATTTTTGTGAATACTTTTTTTTCCAGAAAGTTCAAAAGAACAGCATTTATTTGAATCTTATAATATCCTAAATGTCTTTATTGTCACTTTTGAAAAATGTTATGCTTCCATGCTGAATAAAAGTATTAATCTCTTAAAAAAATTAATAAAAATACTTGCAGTTTGTTTTTGCAGCATGGACTAGATATCCCACATCAGCCGTTTCATAGTCTCTCAACTTGTCAAAAAAGGAAAGACACCCTTGAAAAAAAAAAAAAAATGGGTCTTTGAAACTTTTAAGGCTTTAAGATAAAGCTGGCAGGTTATTACACTTTTCAATTCCAGAGTCAAATATAAAAATTTCTATTATAAGGACAATTAATTACCTTGCAAAATGGCAAATGTGCATCCTTGTCAGGTGGAGTGTACTCTGATGGCCTTTCCTCAAACACTGGACAGGCAGATTTGATCTCTGTTAATGGTTCTTCTGGAAAGGGTAATTACGCCATGGTCAAAGCTAATTTGCTCTCTGCCAGATGAACTGTTGTATTTTATTGTAGGCTGACATTTGAAAGTAATTATGGTACTGTTGACCCTGGACCATTCCGGTTTGTAGCACTGTCTTTGGTGGCCTGGCTCTCTCTTTCTCTCTGTCTCTCTCTCACTCTAGTTCCTTGGCTGGTAGTCAGAATTGTAACAAGCCAATGACACGGACCAGGAACACCATATGGGGCTCCGGTGAACAGCCCAAATGCACTTGCTCCGGCTTCATCAACACCCGCCATTGAACACGGAGCAAGTGGCGCGTGATTTTCGTCCATGTCTCATCTCTCTATCCACTATTCTGTGTAGATCCGTGTATCATTAAGTGTGCCATTATGTGCATCAGTGATCATCTCCATGTGGCCTTATTGCTGGGGAATTAGAATAAGCAAAAGGTCACAACGGGTTTCCCTCCCAATATTGCTTACTCCAAATGAAGTGCCGATGAGAGCAATTATGGATATTTTACATCGGCTCTCAATTTTGAGCCTGTGAATACAGCAACTAATAATAATCAATAGGGTTTGTGTGCATGGCTTTACTGTGGGCAGTACCTATTTATTAAAAACAGTAGTTTCTCCAAAATCTGCAATGTTGATATTCTAAGTTCAGATGCACTCAGGTGAATGTATTAATCAAATAGCCATTGCTCTCTTATACTGCAAATATTATTATTCTTAATGTAATGTTGTTTTCTAGAAGCGATAGTCTCGTTGCTTTAGCATCAATCTTTCTTTCTTTTTTTATTTTCTTTTTTGACCACAAATTAAGATATTTTGAAAAATATGTTTGTCCTTACAATGAAAGTCAAAGAGCCCCAATGTTGTGTGAAACTATAACAATGTAACTGTAATATATAAGTAGCACAGATGTATATATAATGTTCCATGAAGAGATTGTGTAAATGTCCTACTGTAAACATATCAAAACTATTTTTTTTTATTAGTAATATGCTAAGGACTTAACTTGGACAAATTGATTATTTTATTATTATTATTTTTGCACCCCCAGATTCCAGATTTTCAAATTGTTGTATCTCGGCCAGAAAAACAAACAAACAAAAAAAACTTATGACTGGTTTTGTGGTCCAGATCCAACTAAAAATTCTTAATAATTGAATATATTGAATATGCTTATTTTATAATAGCAGAAATATAGCCTATTATTCTCAATATTGAAAACCATTCTGGAAACTGATCTTTTTTTTCAGGATTTCTTTTTGTGAAAAGAAAGTTCAAAAGTTTTGTAACATTTATGCATTTTACTGTCATCTTGTCATCAATTTAATGTGTCCTTGCTGAAAAAAAGTTTCAATTTCTTAAAAAAAAAAAATCTGACCTCATTCTTGTGCAGACTTGATAATTTATGGGGAAATAATTAAAAGAAAAAAAAATTAACTAAAAGAAAGAATAACTTTAATATTACAATAAATCTATCTACCGGCCTAGTCAGAGCTTTATTATGCACTGTTTCTTCTCTAGCCATATTAATATCCCAACTCTGTTAGTTAGCAGTGGATTAGTCCACCCTGTGTCTTTGTTAAATTACAAGACATTTTAATCAGCGGCGGGAATTATGTTAGTCCACTGGTAATGATTGCTGACAAATGGTGCCACAATTGAGCCTCAAAGTCGGGCATTAGCTAGCGTGACAAACTCCAGCACTGAAATCGTCCGGAACATCACAATCCCAGGTAGCCTTGCCAAGTTTTTTTAATTCGTGACACATTAGGTTTCTTAGGCTGGAGCGGGGCTATTATTATTAGCCTTTATTTCTCTTGTGCTCCGTTGTTCTCGCTATCTCTCATTGGCCATCCTCGCACTGAATGTAATAAAGACTGACACTTGTGACACTTCAAACATGTAGCCACCAACAGCTCCGTGACAACAAAAGGAGTTCTCAGAGCAACACAAATTAATAGTGGGGGAGAAAGAGGGCTTGCTTGGGCCAGCTCAGCAGGTGTGCTCCCACATCTTTGCACCTCTTAACACCCCCTCTCATTCCGCCTGACACGTCGGACAATGGCACAAAAAGCCCTTTACTGACGTCCGCACAATGAGCCAGGCGCGTAGACAGACCAATCTTTTTTTGTGCCGCTGCTGTTTGCGGGAATACGCCGGGGTAAACACTCTCCATTGTGAGCTGGCTGCACTCGAGAGCATGATGAATGTAGAAATTTGAAAGGCCTGGGATTGAGACCATGGCTGGATTTGACAGTTCTTACCTGAGAGACTGATAACCACTTTAGTGCGCACCAATCTTTGCATATTGAATGCTTTTCCCTAATCAAGCTCATTAGCATAATTTATGTCGTTAGAGATGCGCATGTTGTCTTAGTATGCGCTTGTAATTGATAAAGCGCACGCCCACATTTTTCCTCCCAAAATGAGGTCTTGTTTGAACTTATTTGGATAAGCAATCCACTAGCCACTTATTTGATTTGTGCAACACTAAACAATTAGATTTGGGGATCAAAGCCCTGTTCAATTCTATAAGCAATGGGGGGTGTAAGTGAATACGAAGGCCCACTGAGCATTGAATAGCTCTCAATTCCCCCTCTGTTTTTCCATCCATACAGCCACATGCTAACAGAGCTGGGACAGAGCTCATCATATGGTATAGAGCGACACCAATAAAGCAGCCACGTTATTTTGAGGTGTGCTGTATGTTGCGCTTTAGATCCCTCTTAATCGAAACAGTTAATTCGGTTACAATGAATGCAATTAATGCACCTAAAAACCACAAAATCCACACCATTATGCTACTCATATGTGGCTTAACCTCATCCATTAAAGCCAATATTAAGTTAAAAAGGACGTATTTGAAATTGGCTACGATAATACTATGAAGTATTTGCTCGTGCCTGTGTGTGCTTTCAAGTAAGTGCGATTCTCTAAATCCACCTAAATGGATGACTAATTTTACCAAAATGATTTTCTGGTGAGCTCCACACTTCTTAATCACCTTATGATATTTAAAAATACCTCTTTTGTGACTGGATTTTCCTTTTTTGGAAAGCAACTAACAAAGACTGTCCCCCAGTGTACTATAAATCTGTATTAAATTCAATTAAAACTATGCCAGTATCGTGCTTCCGAGAACCGCTTGTCCACAAGATATTTCTTCATTGATAGACCTGGAACTGGATCTTCAGAGCGTCTGTTTTTTTGTTTTAATGACAGCTACTTGACCTTTTTATGGACTTTTCTCCACGACTCGGGTAAGATGCATCTCTTTCCTTGCAGCTTCTTGTGTTTCGAGGTCTAATCCATATTTGGCTTGGATGAGGCTCGTCGAAAAATGGTTCCCTAATTCATCTCGCAATCAACCAACCATATAATTTAAATACTTCTTTGGGAATTAGTGTAATGTTATGATAATTATGCTATGATTTGGTGTAATAATTTCACTCTGCTTAAAAAAAAAAAAATGACAGCATAAAAGAGTGCGTAATGGGAGAATTTTAATTGCTTAATAAATTGTTGGGAAATAAAATGAAGTGAGATCGGAAATGGAGCTTGGAGCTGCCACTTCATTTGACCTGCTATAGCTAGCGTCAGTTTTAAGAGGAGTAAACATAGACAGTTGTGTTTTTTCCTCTTTATTTTCCCTCCTAGAGGAATGAGGAGAAGAGATGGGATGAATAGGGAATAGGGGAACTGTGCAGGAGAAGAATAGAATGGCTCTCTGGGTGAATGGAAGAGGCCAAGGCAAGTCAAAGGTTGGAGGGATTAAGCTTTCATTTCCTGTTCTCCACGCTGGGTCTGTTTTGCATCCAGGGACACTCCCTGGTGTCCTGCTGCTGTTTAAGTTTGTACAGTAGACCTTGCGAGGACCTTGGTCTGGTTTTTGATCTCGACAGCAAACGCAGTGCTGCAAATATAAACAGCTCTTATTTAAAGAACCTCGGAGGTCTGTCTTAGTAAAACTGAGAAGTAACTTTTTAAATAGTATGTATGTACACGTGAATTTCTGCTGTTCGTACTGAGCGTTAATGCAACTTGTATGGCATTGATTCAGAAATTTACCTCTCATACTGCCTTTCAAAAAGTTTGGGGTTGGTGTTTTTTTTTTATGTTTTTGAACGAAGTTTCTTATGCTCTCCATGCTCACTTATGCATTTTTTTTTTTTCTGGATAATGAACAGAAAGTTCAAAAGAACAGCATTTATCTGGATTATCCAGAATAGAAAGATCAAAAGAACATCATTTATTACAATTTCAGTTGAAATGTTTGTAATATTATTATTGTAATTCATATATATATTTTTTTCTATTGTAATATGATTAATATATTTTTTGTCACTTTAGTTAATTTAATGTGTCCTTACTAAATTATTAATTTCTTAAAAAATATAAATAAAATAAAACAAAATAATACAAAACATTTGAACAGTAGTCTACAGCAATGCAAAGAATTCACTCTATGCTGTGGTTAATACATAAAGTACATGTTATGGGGTGATAATGCCTGTCATAGATTGGTAATATGTTGGTTCTGTCCTAACCACACAGGACACTGTCCATGTTTCACCACATAATCCTTCAGATCTGAGTGAAGGTGGTTAGAAATGTCAGACAATTTGTACTGACACTATAGTGTAAATTAAAAACACACATGCTCTCACACTTTCTGGCTTCGAACTATAGCCAGCCCTGGCAGGCTAAAGTGGAGAATGATGGCCTAACAGTAAGTGGGTTAAAAAAAATGATAAGCTGAGCATTGATTGATGAGTCCCTATTGGATAATGAAATTCAAGTATTCCTTTTGCACTTCAAATATTCAGTACATTGATGAAACCCCTACTTTCAGCGTTGTCAGTACATCTGAGTGAAGTTTGGTGAAAGGTTGCCGAACTCTGCTTGTTCTTGTACACCACAAAGGGTGAATGCGTTTAATGCAAGCATGTTGTAAGGCTCGCACATGACTTTAATTTTCAGTCCGGGATCACAAAAGAAAGATGTGGAAATTGCATTTCTGTACACACAGTACACACTAACATATTTCCTTGTCTCTTCTGCTCACTACTAACCCCTTGGAGACAGAAAATCCATTACAAAGGAGTGACACTCACGGTAAAATGCTCCCAAAGCTTTGGGTGTGTTGTTGAGGTCTCTATCCAGCTATCAGCAGGAACACTGGCAGACTTTTTCACCTGCCTAAATCCCACCGCATTACACCCTCAACATCCGGGTGCCTCTGCCGCTGACCTGGATAGACAATGCTGTGTGCTTAGAAAGAGAATCCAGAAAGTACATCTGCTGCATATCTATGCACACACATCTAGTTTTGCTCTAATTATGTATGGAAGTCAACAGTTAATGGGATTGTCAGGTGTTTGGGATTATTTTTACATAATCTGGAATTATTTGTCATACGGGATGACAAATTAATGCATAATTAAGAATAAGGGATGAATTCAGCTGCACCACTTTTTGTGCACTACATCTTTTCCACTGACCACCCTCAATATAACTTAACCTGATACTAAATGGCAGTGTGATCATTTCAATTAAGTCATCTTCATTAATTTCAGAACACACACGCCTCTTTTCTATGTAAATAAGGCTTATTATAGATTGTGATTTATTCTCAAGGCTAAATATATATTGCATTATTCATTTTTTTTGTGAATTTAGATGCAAAAAAAAAAAAGAAACATTTATTTAAATATAAAATATTATTACTTCATTTTGCATTATATTAGAAATAATTGTGTGTGTGAGAGAGTACAAATTTTACTGTATTTATTGTATTTCTGATCAAATGAATGTAGCCTTGGTGGACATAAGAGACTTCTCTCAAAAACAATAAAAACTTTTGAATTGTTTAAATCTAGAAATTTATATAATATTATTTTGATTCAATGTAGATATTTCTTGAAAGAAAGATTTAATAATGCAGTAGCCATATTTTGCATGGTTCTAAGATCTGTTGTTAAACGTTAAATATTTATGGGAAGGCATTTAGTGAGAATGCTTATCAGTTCATTCGAAGATGCGATAAATGTGGGACGCATGGATGAATGGTGATGGGGGTACAGTTTAAGGCTTGACTGACAGGTGTTTTATATACGTACAATGTTCTCATTGAAGCACCCAACATCGAGTGGCAAGGCTGAGAAGGATACTGAGTGACTGGAGGTACATGGCTCAACTTTAAACTGATTAATCGGCTCCCCTCGGAGACAGAGCCACACAAAGGCAATGAAAACCAAACCTGACTTCAAGCTATTTTTTCTTTTAGAAACCGATTAAAGGAAGAGAAAATACTTACAACGATAAGGTGTGCTAGAGATGACCGTATAGTGACACGATTGGTGGCCTGTTTAACGCACAAGTTCTAACATTGCAAAAATCGTGCAAATATCAAACTAACCAGCCTAACAGAGCGATCAATTACGTCAAACATTTACGCAATGCTAAAGAGACGTACATTTTCACGGATGACTTAATTTGCTGTGAGAAAGCTGGCGACTCCTCTGAAGTGCTGCCTCTCCCCCTGCTCCTCTGAGCTGCGGTGTGACCTTCATCGCCACTCCACCTGCAGGAAGCCATGTTTGATTCTCTGTCCACCGAGACGCCTGCTTGACAGCAGAATGGTATCATAGGACCCGAGTGGAGGAATTTCTCTTTCTCTGTCATCATTAAGGGACATCCCCCCACAGTGAGGGGAATGAAAAGTACGATTTAATGTTCTCACGAGAGTGGCAGGAGAAGAAAGGCTCAAAGCCACGCACGCTGCTTTCTGAGTGGGTCACTCTAGCCCTTGCAGCGAATGGGATGTCCCTGTGGAATTTGCCATAGACTTGCCTGAAAAGAAAGGGATTAAGGCCCTTTTAAGGATGGAAATGTAACAAAAGAGCACTTTTATGATGTAGCAGCATAAAATGAGGGCCTCCATTGTGGTGCTGATTGCAAAAGATCTTTGAAATGAGGCGGCCCGCAATGTGTTCTCCCGTCCCCCGCGGGCGTTAGTGGTTTCTACAAAATGACTTGTCTACATTAGAGGCACTGTGGCTCGCCTTCAAGAGGCAAAGTACAAGATTATTGGTTTGTTTCTGTTTTCCAGCTTCGCCGTTCTCTCTGGCGCTCTTCGTCTCACCCTCCTCTCCGCCCGTTCTCCGAGTGTGTCAGATGGAGGTTGGGTCCCAGCAAAAGTTGGTTAATTTGGAGAGAAAGTGCATAATTAGCATCCCCCGCAGGCAAGCGCCCCTCTGTCCCCCTGCTTGTGTCCATCACTTTAAAGCACTCTACCACCGCAGATGTAAGAAAGCGCATAGGAAATCGTCCTATGTGAACATTTATGCCTCAGGATGGTGTTATTTTTTAAAACATAAAAAAAATTATGTAAAAAAGACTTGTTTGTTAAATTTTTCACAAAAATTCTACCTATCTATTGATCTTTTGTATATAATCATGTTTTACTGTAGCCTACTGTCTTAAGCACTGAGACATTATGTTTGCGATCAGCCAGGTCACTTCAGGCAGAAGAACTGGCATATGTAGCAAAATCTGCTGCTTTTTTTGGTAAAAACTGCATTAAAACTAGATGCTGCCCAGTGAACGCTGCTCTGTGTTGCATTCAACATGAAACAACAAAAAAACTAAGGGCAAGAATTCACAGGCTGCTGCTTTGGTTGCTTAGAGGAATACAGACGTGTGAACACTAGAGGGGGAGCTTAGCCATGGTGGATGCAGAATCGCCCAGGGGTCTGACATGGGGTCTTCCTTCTAGTCTCCCATCGACTCGACCCCAAGCAGAAGGGACTGAGGGGGTCAAAGGTCACAGGAGCACGAGGAGCACAGGGCTGGTTTTATTGTCGTACTCTCTCCAAGATGGGTGAAGGATGTGTTTGCTGAAATTGTGTGGGCTGGTGAATTTTTTTTTTCTTTTTTTTTTTTTTCTTTTTCATTATTGCTCGTGTATGATTTTCTAGTGTGGAAGTGAGAGAGTGTGTGCGCACTTTTATGTGCGAGGGACCCTCTTATTGAGCAGTAGAGAAAGTAGGGAGGGCTTTCTGCTGTTTTGTGAGACGGAGTGAAGTTTTAGTCCTCTCCACGAAGAGATACAGAGCTTTTAAAACCCCTCTGGAGCCCTCTAATATCAGGAGAGGGATTATTGCTGTGGCCCTCCCCTTCGCTCTCTCCACTTGTCTATTCCTCTGCTATCATTTAAATGTCTGAGGAATAATTGAATGAATTATCATAAAATTTTGACAAATTCATTGACTCGGCCACCACCGCGAGTGAGTCCTTTCATTTTAGCCGTGCAAGACATGACATTTGAAATTCGTTTATATGCGGCAAAGACCTTTCGCTGTTTCGCCAGTGGTCTGAAGAACAAAAAGAGGTAAGGGCAGAGAAGTAACCTTGTGGGGTGATCTGAATGCGGCAAACCAAACAAGATATTTTGCAGCGTACGTGTTAAAATATGCAGGCTTTCTTTGGGACACAGGTTCAGAAAGCAGAGCAGAACTTAAAATAGAGGAACTGAAGTGGGGGGAGGAATTGTCTGCTGCACCGACTGCTCTCTCTGACCTCGGCGTTCCTACATTAAAATGCTTCCCTTGTCCATTTCTCACAATGAGCTTATGCAGATTATTTTCTGTTTTAACGCCACTTTTATTTCTTTAGTTGTAAACAGAGAAAAAATTAAGTCAAAGTTTAAGTGGGTTTATATGTAAGCACTCTAAATTATGCATGGCTGGCTTTTCATGGGACTACAGTAGCGTGATTTTTTTGTATGAATATGGAAGTGTGCCACCTTTAAATCTGTAAATAATAAAGCAGTCCATTATGTTTAAATTCCCTTCCTCCATAAACCTCATTGTCCCTTAAAAATATATATATCTTTTTCTTCTTCTTCTTTTTGAACCCACTACTGATGCTTCCAGTTACAACTGGTACAGAAGCTCATAGGCTGTTTCTATTTGCAGAAATCGCTGTGTTTAGCTTACCGGTCACAGCTGCTCCTCTGCAGGCTTTGATCACAGTGACCAACGTTAAGTCGAAAAAGTGGCAAGGGTCACATGTGCAGAGGGCCAGCTGTCGCCTCACTCTCCCTAGGACACCATAATGATTCTTGTTAGGGGCGCTCGGCTCCCCTGGAGGAATGTTGTTTGCTGGCGACTCGGGCTTTTGGGTTCAGGCTCAAGGAGGAAAGGATGGTTGAAAAGGAGGTAGTGGTTGAGATGAAACAGGTCACTTCTTTTGTCCTCTGCTGACGAGCAGCTGTGCAGTGCATTTTTCTATTTTTTGAATGTGTTCTTTAAAACCGTGTAAACTTTTTTCTTTCAACTTTTCAAAATCCCTCAAAAAGGACACTATTTCTGACAAGATGTCAAATAAAAAGTACTGTTTGCTTATACACCTTGTGGGCACTGTGCAGGTGATTTAGGTTACTAAAAATGTCCGCTTATTATTATTGTTAAAGTAATACTTTTATTTAGCAGGGGTTGCATGAAATTGATCAGAAGAGGCAAAGACAATTTACAAGTTACAAAAATCTAAAAATTCTAAAAATGCTTCTTGAACACCAGATTCAGCTTTGCCATCACAGGAATAAATTGCATTTTAAAATATATTAAACTATATTGAATTTGAACATTATTGTTGACTAACATTAATAAATAATATATACAGTATATATATATATATATATATATATATATATATATATATATATATAAACAAAAAAATTGACTAGTATAACAATTTACCTAATATTTATGTGTTAGTGTGTTAAAATATTGCAACATACTAATGTCAAACACTAGTTGCAGACAGAAACCTGGATGTGGACAATGGGGAATCTCACTACTTTTTGGAACGGAACTATTATTCTGTGCTCTAAATATAGTCTTGAATAAAAGCATCACTAACCAGCAGCTTAGCATGATTAGCATGTCCTTTCAGGCAGTGTTCATATTGTTTTAAAATCAAGTTCCTTTACAAGACTTTCACCAGCTGGTATCAGTTTCCTGCCACACTTCTAGCACACAGCTAAATATAGTTTAGTTGATGTCTGAGGACAATTACAGTCGAACAAGCGGTTTTCTCACGCTGGAAGAATACAGTAAATTCATGCAACAATATTGAGTGTGACAGATCTGCCTGGATGGAGACCATATTTATAGATTTATTTGTATAGGTCCAATTACTTTCATATTTGTTCATATTTATAGTGCCACATCTCCATTTTGCCGCCATTAATATTCAGGAAATCCCTAAATGATAAAGCAGCTAAACAGACGCAGACCAAGAGCTGCTTTACAGCATTTATCTTTTTGTTCTCCGATTTTAATAAATCCTCTCGATCTATTACCATGTACCTCCTTCATCAGTCTAGTAATGTATAGCCTAATCAGTCATCTTGTTGTTACATTATTGGATAAAAGACTTTTGCTGAATGAGCTCCAAGGAATAGTGTAACATTCACAATCTCCTAATACTGGCAACAAAGACGGTGATAAAATGAGCTATTTAAAAGAGGATGCAAATAAAAAATAAATTGTATTGCACAGAATGATAAAATGTGTTATTAAGGCTGAAGTATAAATATTGCATATGTCTTTTGTGAAATCAAGTGTGTATGCATTTTATCTCATGCAAACTGTAGACTGCAGTCAGACTGCATCAAGGGACTAATTTCCTTCTCACCCTTCTAAGCAGATGATCATATTTTCTTGGTTGATGTCCCAAAATAAGTTTTGTCTTAATTAATAAACGAATTCGCTAATAATACGAAGAGAACCATGAACACAGAGGTTCATCAATTAGCAGGATTAGTTAGGCAGGGAGTATATAATCCAAGCAGAGGCGTTGACATGCTGCCGATTACTCCTCCTTTTTCACAAGCTTTCATTGTGATGAAATTCAGGGCAATAATGCAAGTTGTTTGTTTCTCTGACAAACCCTTTGAACTTGAATGCATCTAAAAGGTGATGTATTATTTTTGTGATTTTAATGGGCAAAACACTAGCTCATGTGTCAGTCAGCACTCAAACCTATGTTTGTTAAGAAACAGTGCTAAAGTAAACCTTTGTCTGAGGGCACCAAAGGGTCAAGGTTTGGCTGGTTATAGTCCATTTAGCCCCCGCTGGTCGATGCTGTAATTGCAACATCCTGTGGGCAAAAGCAACCAGGAAATGCAAGTGTTTATTTAGATTAAAATCAAGTTTTTAAATTAAATGGCCACAAATTTGTATATAAGAAGGAATAGTGCATTGCACACAGTGCAGGATTTAAGCCAATGTTTTCTCATGTGGAAAGCACTGCTGTGTTCTGTCTCTCCTCACATTCCGTCGCTCGTAATCTGCTAATAGAACTTCTGGATTATAAAAGAGAAATGAATATTAAGCAGAACTTTCTCTTTACCTCCCATCTTGCAACTGGCATGTCGCTTTTAAACACTTTTCAAAGCCTGTAGCAATCAAATAAAAAAGTGTGGAAATGGTGTACATATACAGTTTATTTGACAGGTACCAAACTTTTTTCTAACTTGTTCAATTTCTTAAAATATTTCTAAGATTATTTGCATTTTTAAATTAAATTAACATCTGAATTATTAATACTACAGCGCTCCAGGTGAGATGTTTTTATTTTTTTTTTACTATACATTTTTGGGTGACATTTTATGCACTATCAGTACCTTATTTTTACCTTTTTAATAGCTTAATGGTACCTAAAGTGAATCCTATGAAAAGGTTCCTCCCTAATGACGGCTTTTGTATGCAGCAGACCAAGCTTAAAATAAAATCTTTAGGCAGTTTCTGAAGTATACTTTTGTATTTTATTGCATATTGCGCAAACAGGTTGAACAAAAACATTGCAACTAAAATCTGTTGTCTCTTGATGAATAATGGGACTGGTTGGCTGTTGTCACTATGTGCTACTAGCCCTGTTAAAGTTTATTACATATAATTTCCTGTCTTATTCAGGGGAATAATCCAAAGCTTCCCAGAGAAATAATCAATGTTCCCTTTCAATTAGTCTGACTGAGTAAAACCTTATAGATCTAAGGTATTGTATCTGGCATTTTAACCGATTCCTCTAAATCCCATATGCCAAGGGCTAATTCTCTAATTTGGAATTATTCTGCATTGGGGAAGTCTGGACCCATCAATGTTATTAACAGTAATAACATGAGACAGATGACACACCACAATGCCAAATCCATTCATGGTCCATTCAAGTTTTATCAATTTCATCAGTTTTAAAAGATGTTTCTAGTTTTCTTTTAAATATATGGAACTAATAGTGTAATCATGGGACTCATATATGTCACAATTACTCATGAAACACAGTACATTTGCAGGTCTTTTCTTCCTGCACTAAAGACCTTGTTAGAAAATTATCACTCTCAGTGCTGTGAGTCACAGCGTAATGACTCAGTTCTCAGTTTCTGCTTTCTTCTGTTCATTTTGGCCTTTACTACTTGAACTCCATAAAAACAAGCCCTTTATTATTAGCATTTATCCATTAAAAAGCTACATAAAGCATTCAAAATTAACTCAATCATGCAAAATGACCAAAATATGCATCTTTTTTGGTGATTTAAGTTTGACAGCCATCTAAATATCATTCTGTAGGTATCCGGCACGTCTGTCCATCTCTTACAAAGCAGCACTCATACTGAGCTTGTGGTATTTACAGATGGTGGCAGAGACAAATATAGATAATAACCTCTTGAGGATCATTTCATAATCCCGCATATACCCACGCTTCCTCTCCACTACCCATCATTCCCATTTGCAGAAAGCCCATCCCACCGTAGTTGTCGCTAAATTAATATTCTAAGGTTAAGAGGTCTGTGCCTAGCGTGTAATGAGGAAGCAGACTAGTTAGTTAGAGCAGGTTCATTGAGCTCTTGCATTAAAGCATTGCACATGGATAATTTATGATTTCCATTGTCCCTCCTTCTGCGGGAATAAATTTTGAATTATTTATGCCCTCTTCATGCTTGTGGAAACGGAACATTTTAGTCTGTGTCGGCCATTCACTCATAATCAAGCAATGAAACATTCGCTGTAGCTGGGGGAATAATGTTCATCTCTAGTTATTAAGTTCCACCATCTATTTCTCACTGCCTCCAGGGACCCAATACCCCAACTGAAAAAAAAAAAGATCAAGTTGTGAGCTTGGAAAAAAAAAGAAGAAGAAAAAAAGATCGCCAGTGTCAACCAGAATGTATTGCATTGCAGTGGTTATAGCCATTTATTTTATTTTTTAAACCGCTTAGCATTCGTACGGTTGTCTTGCTTGTGTCCTAAATGGGACAGCGTGTCCCATGTTTTGATGTATCACCGTGAGAGCCAGGGACCTGACCCTCGTCTATTAGACACGGAAAGCAAAGTGGCTTTATTTGTGAAATCTGTGTCAAATGTCAAATCTTTTAATCATGTTTTTGTTTTTGCTCAAATGAAAATGGATGGACGTTGTGAACCCGGCAAACGAAAGGTGCTGCAGGTTAATAGCGGCTTCTATTTTGCACAATTTGTACAGTTACTCTTTTCTAATATCATTAGGGAAATTAGCTGTGAGGTGATTTATTCACTTATTTATTAAATAAATCATTTAAACACATACTGAATCTTAAGTATGCGAGAAGAAGACAAATTGGCAAGACAACTCTGCCCCTCTTAAGTAGAACAAAGATAAATCAAGTAATAAACGTACGGCCGTGTTTTGCATAGCATTAATTAGAGCTGCTTTAATTTGCCTAGAACATGCATGGTTCCGTTTAAATGTGTCTTACATATTTAAAGGGTGGAGATGAATTATGATAGAAGGAAAATTAGCTCTGCGTTGTGTTCGTTTCAGAGTCATGCTGTACACCTGACCGATTGCTTGTTACCTTATTTCTCCTGCATTTTCATATAGAAACTCATATAGAAAATGTTTAAACATATAATAAGCAATTCCTTAGAGTACCACTTAATATTTGTGCCACTGGATAAAGGGTTGGTTACTGGTGACTGTTAATCACTGCTGGTAGATGCCATATCTACATCATTATGTGTGCAAAAATAAAGACTGTATATATACCAAGATGGTTCACTATAAATAGGAGGTAGTGCAACATGAAATATGACAGAATAAGTCCCGCCTTTCTAATAAATGAGCCAATCACCGTCATGTCACTGCATTTGCTGCTAGAAGCTCAAATTTCTGTAGAAACTGTGTTTTGAGATTCGCACTGGATCAGTCTGAATTTCTTGCCTTTTTAATGCTACTTGAGCATAAACAACATTTGGAAGATTTGGTGTCAGATTTTGTTGCCGATTTTAAATGTAAGATTAGATAACTAAAACTACAAACGTAAATTGTTTTAAAACTACAACTGTTTCTTGAAATAAAATAAACATGAACTAAAATAAAATTGAAATACTTAAACTTGAAACTTTAAAATAAAAATGTTATACCAATATATAAAAAAACAGTATAGACATATATAGATATGCAATGTTTTTAATATATAATAAACAAAAACTAGTGAAAAAAAATAAAAATAAAATAATAAAATAATAATAATTATACAGTGTATATGTGTGTGTATACTGTATGTATATATATATATATATATATATATATATATATATACACACACACACACACACACATACACTGTTAATAAAAGCTATTCTAAAAATTATTATAGTATCTAAATTATACAAAAATAAGTTTTGCCAAAACCTCACAAAAACAGTTTGCCAAAAACAGCTGCTTGGAGGCATTGCAAATATGGCCACCGAGTGAACTGACTTTCCTTTCCAGTCATTCCAATGTAGTCATCTATTCTCATGTAATTAATGTTAAATCACAAAATGTTATATTATAATAGATTCTAATAATTTTGCATTCTAAAAAAAACAAAAAAAAAAAAAAAAACACTGTAATCTGGTGTGCATGTGCTTTGACATATTGCAAGCAACACAAGTTTGATTCCTCCTCAGGTCATTTCCCTCCCTTCCTCTCTTCTCCCCGTTGTTTCCTGCTGTTGCTTCACTGTCCTGTATTATTAAAGGCCAAACACAAAGTGAACCAAAACAACCCTACACCGAAACAACTTCTTTTATAAGTTTGCAACAATAAAAACAATTATTTTCCCAACAGCACCCGGCCACTCGCTCAGCACAGTGATGCGATTGTTTTGCAGTGCGGCTGAATTAGCTATTGGATCGATGTGACTTTTGTGCATAAATGGTCTCTTCCCTCCTGCCCAACAATGTCTAATAAATCTGAGAGGGGTGAATACTGATGCCGCCGGTGACGGTAACACAAAAGGGGGGTATTTAGAACGAGGCTGCGAGGGTCATGAACAGTATTTTAAGCTAGCAGTTTAACCCTGCATCCTGTCAGCACTGACCTTTCTCCAACCCCAATGAGTGGCTCCTTCCTCCCTGCTCGAGTTCTCTTCTTTAGAAGGAGAGAGAGAGAGGGAGGGAGGAAAAAAGGGATGTATGAGAGGTGTCAGACAAAGACGTTTACATGAAAAGGAGTTAGGACTTGAAAGCCTGTGCTGTTTTGCAGTCACCCCATACGTTTGTTTTATTCCCCTTCTGTAACTGTTTCAATTCATCTCCGCTACACCTGCTATTTTCCTTTTATTACTGTTTCACAAGCTGGCAAATTGATGTGTGGCCTGGGCGATGCCCGCATGAGGATGCTGATCTGGGGGCGTTATTGACCCGACTAGAAGCTCGAGCGACCTCCGTTTGACCCGGCGTTCACCTGCAGTTGACCTTGAAGGGAGCCCTCTCACTCTCAGACACACACGCTCGCTTTCTCTCTCTCACACACACCCACACACATGCACAAAGGGTAAATCATGGGTTAGAACCTCTCACCTCATTGTAAGCTCTTGGTTATTAGCGCTGATGTGAATGAGACTGAGATAGCAGCGATAACATACAGCACTTCAGGGCTGGGGAGGGGGGAATTACATATTCAGCTGCTCTCAATGTAATCCGTTCCTTGCTAATTTTTCTTTACATTTAGACATTCAATATCAATTACACTCTGAACAAATCAATAAATAAAAATATTATGGTAATACAGTAGATACAGTTATGACTGTTGGAAATGATAAAATAAGAGGATGTGTAGTTGTCTATGTTATGTTATGTTACCTTTTATTATTTACCTGTTTAATATTTTATTTGTTTATTTATATATTTGGGGGTCAGTAAAGTTTATTTATTAAAGTATGTTGTGTTTTTTGAAAGAATTCTGAAAGGACACATTAAATTGATCAAAAGTGAGAGTAAAGACATGTATGCGATACTATAATTACTAATGTTTCAGTTTCAAATAAATGTTGTTTTTAAACTTTCAGTTCAAAGAATATGCACAACATGCTTTCAAATTTAATAAGAAGAAATGTTTAGCATTAACTAAAGAACAAGACTAAAGTAACAGCTGCTGAAAATTTAGCTTTGCCATCACAGGAATAAACAACTTAATAAAATATATTAGAAATTATTGTTACTGTTTTTTTTTTTTTTTTTTTTTTTTTTTTTTTTATCAGATAATTGCAGCCTTAGTGAAAATTGAGTTCACTTAAATTATAATGCTGATAATATAATTTGTAATGAAAAAGAATGTTTATATGTTTAAATGACAAAAATGCCATAAAGAAACTTTCACTAGTGGACCCCACTTTCTGTGTCTGATTGTGTGTGTGGTGGGGGATGGAGTGAAGAGATGGGAGGGACCGTGATTTAAACCTGTTTGAAAGCTTTCTGTAATTATACATGAATTATCCATGAAGGCCTTGATGTTAAATCTGTCTGTGTCGACGTGAGGTTTGTCTGTTAGAGGTGACAGACAGACTGTGGTTAAGCCTCTCACATCACTCTCAGGTATTTTGAGGGCTTATGCCACTAAAGGTGCACTTAAGTCTCGACACAAGTTCTTTTCATAGTTGCTGTCACTGGAAAAAATGTACACGGAACAATTAGTCATATGTATGGTACAAGACTCTGGTTAGTTCTTTGGTAATTGTTCCTGGTTTCGTATCCTGTGGGCAGCAGTTCTTCCGGCCAATGGAGCAAAGCACTTAACCCTGCTCTATTCTAAGGGTGCTGAGGTCGACCCTTTGCTTTGACCCCACTTTATATCTGTGTTTCAAAATTGCAAGCCAAAGTAAAGAATCCCAAATTGAATAAAAACATTAGCGTTTGTTGAAGTAGTACCTGCAATTCCAAAAATAACGTCATAAACGCATGACTTAATTATGTTTTTGTCATTTGTTTCATTACAGATTCAGAGCCTCATTTGTTTTGGACTCCTCCAAATAGCTTGGTTCTTCTGGGATGTGTGTGATCTCTGGAGAAGACCTAGATACAAGAAACAAAGAACTCCTCTGCCTGAAGGATCCAAGTCAAACCAATCTGTTACAAGTAACATTTCATTATCTCTTCAGATACAAACCACAAGGTCCCGCAAATAGAGGCCTATTTTTCCGGCTCTGCTAATAGAATTGAATTTCACAGAGTGTAACTTAAATTAGACATTCCATAGCAGCCCTGAATGGCAGAAATAATCGGCATGGGTGACTAATTTGGCAGAGCGTGTGCTAAGTACACAAATCCCCTTTTTTCCACCCCTCGCCCGAGGTTTGCGAAGAGCGGCGCACAACCCACAGACAAAGGCAACACGCGGCTCATAAAAATTAACATAGTAAATGACCTGGAGAGGAAGGCACAATAAATAATCTGATCTTATCACCTCTGAGTATGCGTGGCATGGAATGGAGGCGTCCAATGAAAATATCCTCGTTAATCTTGCATACCCTTGGATAAACTTCTACACAGGAAGCCATTTCTCTGCATAGTCTCTGGGGGTCGACACAAGGTTGTCTACTTCTACAACTGAAATCCTTTTATTTATTTTTTGAGGAGGAGGAAGTTGAGCAAAAACTGACCGTGGTTAATTCATTTAGCCATTTGGCTTGGTTGCAACACTTGATTTTGTCAGTGCATTTAATTTGTACAAACTTTTTAAAGACTTCTGGCCAGTCTACAGCACTTTAAAACATGTGTTTTGGACGTTTTATGACTTGCTGAACTATGTTTTACAAGAACATAGTCAGTCTTCTACTTCAAAATTCAACGTGTTACATGACATTTCTTCATAGTTAGTTGTAACATTTACTAGCAGATTTTTTTTTGCTTAAATGTAGTCAATATTTAACTCAGTTGAAAATCACTTGTGTGTTTTTTGCAGTTGCCGACTGTAATATTAAGTTTGTGTTGTGTTTATACATGATCTTGTGTGTAGGATGCGTTCAGGTGAGTTAATTAACCAGCTAGTGAAGCGTTTCTATTTACCAGTGTTTATTCACTGATCAGCTGCAGCTTCCCTGATATTATTGAATATGATGGAATTATTTTAACTGTAATTGAATAGTTTTTTTTTTTTTTTTTTTTTTTTGCTCAGAAAGCATTGTTAATATTTTGTGCCATTATTGTTTTCCTCAAATTTTCATGAACTGTACATATTAATTAAATGAAGTTGTTTAATTCACATTATTATGCAGATTGTTTTGGTTGTCATGGTGAAATGCTTGCTGGGAAATATTTTGAAGAGATCAAGGGATAGTTAACCCAAAAATGACTGAAAAATCTAAATTAAAAGAAGTCGTGTTGAAGAATGTTGTTAACCAAACAGTTGATGGTAGACATGGAAGACATTGGCTACCAACAGCTGTTTGGTTAACAGCATTCTTCAAAAGATCTTATTTTGTGTTCAACTGAATAAAGAAACTTATACAGGTTTGCAACAACAACTTGAGGGTGAGTAAATGATGACAGAATTTTAGGTGAACTATTCCTTTAACAGCAAGTTATCCAGTATATTATGTGGCGAGTTTTGTGTTGAAAACGCATGCAAATGGATGTTCTAGTAGGTCTATTGTACTAACATTATGCGTACGTTCCTGCCCCTCTGGGAATGGTACGTTTATGCAAGATCTGCTGCAACCGCTTTACAGTGCTAAATATGTACTAGAAACCACCTGAGGATGAATGTCACAGATCTCTCTATCTCAAGCCCTTCACTTCTGTGTACCGTTGCCCTCTGAGGAACTTCAAAATAGAGTGGGCCGTGATGGTTGTCCCCATTGAGCAGGTCATATTCAGTACAGTATTCATGTCAGCCAGGAATATATGTCATTTGTCAGTGTTACAGAGGAGCTTTGAATCAGAGCTGTAGCCTCATAGCTGTGAAGGCCAGCGAATAAATCATTCAGGATACACAGTGACTCTCTTACTTTCTTACAGACACACAGAATAGCACATAAACAGGGTGATTTAGCGATTTGAGTGCCCCACTTTTGGCTTACTGAATGAGAAAGACAAGAGAAAGTTGTCAAAGCAGCACCTTGCTCACTTTGGCCAAGCCATGGCCTTGAGAAGTTAAAGAATCACATTCTGTTGACTGATGCTTTGTTACAGATGATTTATTGATTGATGAGAGCTCTAATTTACACAAAAGGTGCACTCATTTTTTGGGCACAACTATCTGTATTTATCTAGCATTTGGTTGGAATTCAAAAACACAATTCAGTTCTGAGTTTCATGGCCTTGTGCTGCAGCTCAACACAGTCTCTGCTTTTCAGTGTTCCTAGTCTTCTTAAGCAATTTATGGGACTGACACATGCTTTATATAACTAAATTCGCTTGTGTAAAATGCAGGTAGTGGTAGCTGCATTAATATAAAATGTAAACTGAACATATTAATGTAGGTATGTTATTTGTTCATATGTTTTCATTAAATCACAAAATTGTTTGCCAATTTACAATATGAACTGAAGCGGTGCTCAAGGACTCACTGAACACTAAGCATCCTTTTGAGCTGAGTGTTCTGAAGATTTGAGTGATGGGGCAAAAAGTTAATAGCCAAACAGCATAAATATAAAAATAATAAATATTTCTGGAAACGTGTGGACATTTTTTCATCCAAGTGATAATCTGAATCAGTTTCGAACTGGTTCATTGAAATGAACTGTTCAATGGAATCAATCCACTGAATTTTACCATTAATGTAAATTAAAGTGTCTCAGTTATCTGAGAGATGTGTCAGTTCAGGGATGAATTTAATTGAGGAATTAAGTTAAATTAATGTAGATTAAAGCATCGTTTTGCATGAAATATATATGCTTAAGTTTGAAATACTAATTAGAGATATTAATTGGTATTTTGACGTAATACTACTTAGTATTTTGCTTTCAACAGCCAGAATGTTTGGTTTATCGCTCATAACCATGATAACAATAATACATATTTCTATCACATATTACTGCCACTAAAGGCATCTTAAAATCATATAATGACACAGGCCTTGCGTTCAGCTAACAGCAAAACTTCACTGCATGTCTCCTAATGTGCCGCTAATGACGGAGCTAATTATTGACTTTGTATTTGCTTTAGCAAGTCTGTGCCTGTCTGGTGTGTGTATGTGTGAAAGAAACAGGTCTTTGTCATAACCATTAGTGAGCGATTAGGGAGCAGGTTCCTCTGCTGTTTTTATCACCTCTTGTCTGTGTGGATTACAGAATTAAATCTCTGCCTGTCAAGAGGGGAGAGAGAGAATAACAGCGATAATTCCCATTGTCACTAGTCTTCTTCCTCTGCTCCTTTTGTATATTATGATTGCTTTACTTCCTGTAATGACATGTTGTCCTTTGAGCAGATAGGGCGTCATGTTAAATCGGGTCAAGGTTCGTCTCTTTAACATTCAGGCAAGTTTCAAAGGCTCTGAATATCGCCAGGTGCTCCAGTTTCCTCCTACAGCCCAAAGACATGCAGGTTAGGTTAACTGAACATTCTAAATTGTCCCCGGATGTGTGTGCATGATTGGAGTTATGAAAGAAATAAACAAACAAACAAAGGAGATATTTCAAATGCTTTGAAACTTCTGAATTTTCTGAAGAACATCTGTGTGTATGTCTGACTTCTCGACATGTTTAAGCTACTAGTCAAAAAAGTTTGGGGTCCAAATAATTTTATTTTATTTTTTTAAGAAATTAATACTGCATTAAATTGAGTAAAAGTGACATTAAAGACATTTGTAATTTTTCTATTCTAAAATGAATATTTCAAATAAATGCTTTTCTTTATTTTAATCAAAGAATCCTGAAAAAAAAAATGTAGCATAGTTTCCAAAAAAGCAACTCAACATTTTTATTTTTTTTAACACTGATAAGAAGAAATGTTTCTTGAGCAGTAAATCCGCATATTAGAATGATTTCTGAAGGATTATGTGACATTCAAGACTGGAGTAATGACTGCTTAAAATTCAGCTTCACATCACAGGAATAAAATACATTTTAAAATATATTGAAATAGAAACATTTTTATGTAAAAATATTTCACAATTTTACTGTTTTTACTATATTTTTGAAACATTTCTGTAGAAGAGAATTATTTAACAAACATACTTTTAACCTCTTAAAAATGGTCTTAAGAGACCACCAGCATTTATCATGACTACTATGTGCTTGTTTGTGCTTTTCAGTGTTTCTCCAGATCAGAACACAAACCTCTCGTAGTCAGGATTAGTTACCCTCTCTTACTCGGAAGACACAAGACACTTATTCCTCCTGAGGTGCATGAATATTAATGCATTTACTTTTTAAATATTTTCCTTTTCTTCAAATGAAAGCAATCCATCTAGCTGTCAGAAGTCAAAGGAACATATGACCTATACACTGTCACCCGTCTTGGTTTGTATTCTGTTTGATTTGGTTTGTCTCCCTCTCTCTCTTTTTCCTTTTTGTAGTGTGTCAGTGTTTCCCACACACATACACAGTCAAAACTAAACGCTGTTGATGTGAAGTTTAGGGGTGATCAGCAGAAGGTGCTGAAGAACCGGCATGCTTTTGACTTCGAGATGTTGCTGTAAACAGCACGTGATGTCAGCTGTGTGACAATAGACCTAGATGAGGCACAAGCTTTTTATCTGGAGTGACTTGATTCAGGGACAGCCCTGACGGAGCAACCTTGAGCTCTTTCCTCAAGGGCGGTGTGGTGATAGAGCAGGAATGTGATCTTGGTAACTGTCCAGCTCCTGAGTCACCCCTTTTTGGAACTGAACCTGTAACATTTGTGTTAATTTAACCACTGCAGGACCCAGGGTGCTGTTGTACTGATGTTCTACTCATGCAATGAACTGACATGTCTGACTCTCTTCCAGACTCCAGCCACTGGAATGCCACACAAGTTTTTGAATATCATCCACAATATTTGATTGCTGACCTCGATGATATACTTCAGCTATAAAGCAGTATGATTTAGGCTTCATCTATGGACACTTTGACCTAATTAAACAATTTTTAAAACACAAGTTTAAGCGTACTGGCTAGTAACAAGGTCCAACATACAGTAGACATACAGTACATCACTTGAGAATTGTTTTTTTTTTTTTTTTTTTTTTCTTCTTTCGTATCCTTTGTTGCTGTTGTTAATAATTCTGCCACAGTGTAATCACATCTCTATTGTATTTTGTTTAATAACTTTCTGTGATTAATATTTGGGCTGTTAAATGACAGACATGCATTTTATATATGCTTAATAAATACAAAATAATCATACATACTGTACATACACACACATACAAAACATAAGGTATTTTTGTAAGATTTTTGTATATACATATGCAGAATTTGAAATGATGCACAGTAGAAGGACTGTTTTTAAGTTTGTTTTATTATATTTCATGTTTTGTTTTGTTTTTTTCTCATATCTTGGTACACTCTCTTGGTACACAAATCTCATATATTTGTTCTCCTTGGTACACAACTTAAAATGGATATGATATATAGTTTTACATTTAATTCATTTTTGTATTGTCTATTTTCATAGTTTTAGACTAAAAGGGTCTGGGACAAATTTGATTAAAAACATATATTTTCAGTCCTTCAGCTTCAGTTGGCCAGGTTGAAGAATCACCCATGTAATTTAGGTATAATTTGCACTATTTATGCACTGTAAGTTCAGCCATGAGTGCAAGATTTGTAACATTACTAACCTACAAGGTGTTTCCTCCTCTCCAGGTTTCAGTGGATTCTGGGAAGCCAACATTTTAGCCAACAGCTTATACTTGTATATTGCTACACTGGCTTGTTATTTTGGTTAATTAGATATCTCCATTTATTATGGCATATTTAGAAGTCATTAAACATTTTTATAACATCAACAATGTTATTGCACACATACACAGATCTATAAACACACTCTTTTAGATAATTAAATGTACTTTTAATTCTAAGCAACATTCTTAATAGTAATGTTAATAAACTGAGTCTTCCTAGTAACAATTATTTTTGTAACAAATTGCATAAGCCTAAATATGCCTTAAATTCTTCACTTCTGTATTGTTACTGACTTGCAGCGATGTTGATATAGCCTGTTTCTGTAGTTTTCGTAACCAGAAGGAAAAGACCTTTTGATCTGAAGCTGTTTGTATTCTTTTAATTATAATATTCTCTTTTAATTATGAGCTTTGGAACGCAGTTGAGGGATTTATTCATCAAGCTCTTTTCCTTGGGATTTCTATGAAATAATTTTGTATCTTGCGCTGCTCTGAATTATACATGAAACCAAATGTCATGAACTCCAGTGTGACACACTTCGAGTTCTGACACTTGTTTTTGTAACGAGGTCACCTTGTCATGCTCCTTTCATATCTGACATCTTAAGACACACGTTAGATGTTTAAGAGACTGCGCACATTAAATATGAAGCTTTATATCAGGTGTTTTGTTTATAATAGTAGAGGTTCTGTCTGGAGTTTGAGTGTCATGTGTTCTGATTGACTCTGAACACTTTACAGTGGGATTTGAATTAATCTCTTTTCTTCTTAAAAGAGTTTCCTCTTTTAAGGGTTAGTTTCTTTTTATTCACACACATTTGCTGCGCACAGACCACACACACTTAAATTTTGAATTCATCTGAAGAAACTTTTTTTTTTTTTTTTTTTTTCTGTTTCTTTGCCTACACACACTCTCTTTCTCCCTCTCAGTGCATTCATTTATTGCTACAAATATACCAGCATATTTTCCTATATATATATATATATATATATATATATATATATATATATATATATATATATATATATAAATGTGCATATACTCAGTCCTGTCACGTGATCCTTCAGAAATTATTTTAATATGCTCATTTGGTGCTCAAGAAACATTTTGTATTTTATCAATGTTGAAAACAGTTGAAGCAACTGAAACCAGTTTTTTTTTTCTCTCCCTCTCCAGGATTCTTTGAGGAATATAAAGTAAAAAAAAAAAAAAAAAAAAAAAAGGAAACCTTTTATCGGAACAATGTAAATATTTTTTTTTTACTGTCAAATTTGATCAATTTAGGGCATCCTTTGTTCTTTTTTTATCTTCAAATTTTAGAATCATAGTGCATCATGATTTTAACAAAGCACAACTGTTTTCAACATTGATAATAAGATTTTTTTTTTTCTTGAGTACCAAATCAACATATTAGAACTGTAATTTTTACTGTTTTTGATCAAATAAATACAGCCTTGGTGAGCATAAGAGCTGCGTTTCAAAATGTGTGTGTGTGTGTGTGTTTTTTTTTTTTTTTTTTTTTTTTTTTTTTTTTTTTGTGTTTTTTTTTTTTTTTTTTGTGTGTGTAAATATAATCATTTTAAATTGCTTGCCTTATTCTTTTTTTTGCTTTTTTCCCTTCTCCTCCTCCTTTTGGGACAATATGTTTTACTCTTGACCTCTGGCTGATATATAATGTTACATATCTCAGAGCCTGAGTGGATGTCCAGAGTGGCTTTAGCAATAACACTGGAAGATTGCTTACATTAGCAGGAAGTCTCTTGCCCTTAGATCAAACTTTATAAGCACACTGAAGTGTCCCGGTTTTCCCATAGACTCTGCTGTCCTCCCAGTCCCCCTCATTAGAACAGATGCTTGTATGAAACCTGTAAACTCTGACAGTATTGCAATCTCAGCACTGCTTTTTAACATTTCTCTGGAAGTCAAGGGGAGCAATTGCGTCTGTTTATCTGAGTGTGTTAATATTTTCACCTCCATGTACTTATAGTCTATTTATTATTCTCTGCATGAAGAGAGGTATAATGAAGACATGAGAAATTAATGACACTGAGCCCTCGCTGGATTGTTCAATGTAGAACAAGGAAACTCTTGTGTTTCTTGTGCCCTCTCTTCTTGTTAACAAAAACATTGATAGTCCATTTTACAGAAGGTGTATTTAGACACATTAAGTCTTATAAAATTTAGGACATGGGGACTGAAATTTGTGTTTCCAAACTTTTAAAGTTTTCAAATATACTGGAAAATACTGCTGCCATAAAAAAATCCTCTGTACAATCTCTAAATACATTTGGACCCAAAATGGACATTACTGTTTTTACTTCGAGTAATGCATTGCAAACATGTGCAAACTTGTCATTCTATTCATTGTATTCATTTTTTTTTTTTACTCTCACTTGGAATCCATATATTTCAACTGGTTGGGCAGGGGCTACGTGCTGACTGACCACATAAGCCAAGAGTTATATCTCTGTTAGCACAAGCCCCTTTCTACTTCCATCCCAGAAGAGTGCAGTGGACAGACGAGGGAGGATCGACTTCAAGAGTGATGAATGTCTTTAGACGGAAGAGTCATGCAGGATGTCCTTGACTTTAATCAAAACTATTTGTTTTTCCTTTTTTTTTTTTGGCGAGCTGGGCTGTTGTGGCATCTCTTCACTCATGTCCACTGATAGCTTGACTTTAACAATATCATTCATCAGGGAAAGTGGGCTGTGCTGTGTTTCAGGGCTGTGTGCTACGTTTCAAAGTAATTTTGTGTTTGTTTGAAATATTGTGGGATTTTCCAAAGATGCTATGTCCAGACACTTAATAATGCTGATTAAAAAAAAAAAAAACCCTTTACAATTAATAATTTTGTAGATGTTTAAATTACTTAAAATAAAACAGAGGCAACTCAACAAAGCATTTAAGATATGTTAACACAAATGTATTTGTTTGTTGGATCAAAAACAAACAAAAAAACTGAAAAAAAAAAAAAAAAAAAAAATATATATATATATATATATATATATATATATATATATATATATATATATATATATATATATATTCTTCTATGAAAAAGGAGTTGCATGAGAAATGAGAGAATGATGGTTGCAACTGTCAAGCATCCAAAAGTATAAAAGTATCATAAATATATAGTCCATACGATTCATGCGCTCCATTTTAAAAACCGTTAGTGTAAATCCAGTAATGCAAGATAAAGTAGTAGACTAAAATGTACTGAATGCACCCTTAATAATACAGAGGAAATTGTGTCAGACTTGTAAAACAGACCATATAATTTTCTCATTTATTTCAACCTCTCAATATTTAATATTTGAAAGCATGTCTACCATGTTCAGAAGATTATGACCTTATGTGCTTTGTTTCTGGCATTTCCATTTCAGTGACTGTATAAATAGCACAGGTCCAATTAATGCATCTGACCAACATCTGGTGTAAACAGAAATGAATGGAGGAAGCCAGGAAACACTTGACCTGCAGTATTTATCGGTCAGAAGTTTATGGTTTATCAAGTACATCAGCAAGTCAGAAGTAGAAATGTGATGAATATGGAAGATATTACCATTGTAATGTTGCCATGTATATATTGTCAGTGCATAACCTTGATGAACATATGGGATCTGCTTATCTATATCAGTGTCTAAACAGAGCAAGGATGATTTATGTGGCCTCAGTCTGAGATAACTGTTTATCAGGACAAAACTATGGGAGGACTGTTATATAAACGCCAAAAACACTCTACGCACATCTTTTCTTTTCTTTTTCCTTTCTTTTCTTTTTTTATTTATTTATTTATTTTTAAATATAGCCTCAGAGTTTCCACAGACAGAAAAAGTGCCAAGAGTTGAGAAATTCCCACCTTCCCAACTGAATCTCTACAGGCTGCATTTTTGATCCACAGTCATCAGTTTAATGTCATTATTTTTCTCACCTGTGAGTGTCATTTGGCCGTCTTCATGATAAGAGCAGTGCTGTTTTAGGAACTGACAAAGTTCACTTTAATGTTAGTCAAAAACTACATCAATCTTTCCAAAGAAAAAAGTTTTTATTTATTTATTTATTTATTATAAATATACACTACTGTTTAAAAGTTTGGGATTGGGAAGACTGTTTTGTTTGTTTGTGCTTTATGATCTCAAAGACTTTGTATATTGATAAGAAATACAGTGAAAACTAATATTTTAAAATAGTATTGTGTTTTAAAATAATTATTTTCCATTTCAATATATTTTAAAATCTAATTTATTTCTGTGATCAAAGCTAAAGACATAAAACAAATCATTTTAATATTTGAATAGTTAAAATAAAATTATTACTTTTACTTTTACACAACACATAAGAAAAATACAGCATTGTGTGGACCACTATTATTTATTTATTTATTTAGAAGCTTGACAGACTCATTTAATTTACTTTTGTGTTTCACGGAATATAGGGTCATATTGGTTTGCAACAACATGAAGGTAAATGGTGGCATTGTTTATTAGAAATAATTTGAGCAAACTAGTCCTTCAAGAAATCCTTTTATTGTGATTTACAATCAACATTATTCCTAATAAGCACATTATAGGATACTAAATAAATAAATAAACCTTAATCTGTGATAAAATATGGTCTGGGACAATATTTCTGGCAGCACATGTATTTTCTAATCCGTTTACTTTGAACAGCAAATCTACATACTGTCAAAGAGTGTCAAGACCATATCAAGCAGAGAAAATCCAAGCTGGAGGAGCGCAGGTGGAATAATGGAGGGGAAAAAAGGTGTGCCACACTGTGCGTTCCCTTGAACAAACACTTGTGGTGGAGGGGTCCGCTTGCCAGGGCTTGACAAACAAATGACAGGAAATGACAGACTTTGAGGAAACACCTCAGCGAGACCTGATGCTAATCGGAGCAAGATTGTGGATGTGGCAGCCCTGCTATCACCTATCTTTCAGCACTGGAGGCAACTCATATGGAGAGAACGCTTTACATCCTTGTCATTTTGAACAAACAACACCTCCAAAAACCAGATAGGACACCATTGTCAGCTCTGTCTGATCTGATCTGTCCATCAATTGGTGGTGTGTGTGTGTGTGTGCGTGTGTGTGAAGAGGGAATTAGGGGAAGGAAACTGGCAAGGTTGAATAATAAGAAAAGCACAGATGCTAGACGTGCCCACCTGTTCATAAACTAATTAATCACAAGACTTATGATGCTATTCTGTCTGTAAAGAAAGGATTGTACCACTTTTCTTTTCAATCCAACTATGAAGGTGAATAAACTATGAAGGTCATTTTGTTGTACCGATACCTATGATACTATATTTTGGTTATATTAATGCCTTGATAATTAATTTATACTTTGATAATATTAATACCATGTTTGCAAGGATTACATTTGTAACTATAGCCAATTATTATTATATTTGTAATTGAAAATTAAGCATTTAAACAATTAAACAAATCAGAAGATTTTCGGTCACACTTTATTTTAAGGTCCAATTCTCACCATTTACAAACCATTGACTATAACTTTTGCTTCAATAAACTCCTAATCAAAAATGAAGTAAAAACAGTTTACATTGTCAAATTTCAATGAACTGTTTACTGTTTCAGTATTCTTAAATGTAATTTACTTCCGTGAGGGCAAAACTGAATTTTTAGCAGCTATTTCTTTAGTCTTTGGTGTCATATGATCTGTAAGAAAACATTCTAATATAACAAAATTATTTTGCATCTAAATCATGCTAATATATAACTCTAGTAAAACCCTGAAATGTGTGTGTGTGTGTGTGTGTGTGTGTGTGTGTGTGTGTGTGTGTGTGTGTGTGTGTGTGTGTGTGTGTGTTTCCTGAAGTTAGTTGAAATGCTTCCATTACAGACTGATTAGTAATTAATCAAACACGTGTAACTATATATCCACTTCAATGTGAAAAGCTCTGATCTGCATGCAGTCCTCATCTTGGGGCATTGGTTGTTTAGGGTTGGGCCCTGCTTGCAACGCACAGCATAACATGAAAGTGTGTGTGGGTGGCCCAAGTGCCTCTCCTAATTCAATCATCCCCTCCTCTCAGCTTGCTTTTTTATTCCAATTTGATTAGCAGAGCTAAAGCCATCACGATTTTGCCCAGACAAAATGAATGCTTGTATTAATCCCGCAATTTCCATTTAAAATGTGGAGCATTGACTTGATTAATAAGGGGGCCAATACTGAATAATTACGCCGCAAACATCAGCTAAGGGCGAGAGCGCAGCTGGGGTTGCTTACAGATGCCCTATGGGATCTCAGAGGGGTCAAACCAAAGCATTGGCCATGACTGAGGTGATGAATCAGTTAGCCAATCTTTTCGACAATTAACAAGCTGCAGCCCCTGTATTAATTTGCCGCCCCTGGAGTGAAGCCTGGTCAGATGTGTCAGGGTCAAGGGTTAGAGGTCGAGAGCACAGGTCAAGCCCACTGATTTGTCCTGGCAAAATCAAGAGAGGAAAATAAGCACATTACATCGAAATGCATTACCCAACCGGAGCTTACCGTATCAGATGGTTTGCAAATTAACATCAGCGTATGAACGGGTGAACTGAGAAACATGAAAGGGGACGTTCAGAGAACGTTTAATTAGTGGTGATCAATCTAGGTGCACTGTTTGAGCATTCAATAAAGTGGAATCGATGGTTGCGAGGACAAACAAAGCAGGTGTTCTTAGCGGAGGGATTATAGGTTAACATTTATTCGGAAGAGATATTGTAATTCTCGACCTGCTAGATGTAATATTAAACCACGCAATCCATCGCCATCCATTACAAGTGTCCCATTGATCCTCCACCCATCGACGTTTTGCTTTACCAAGGTGCGTTTCGTTCCATCTTGCCTGGTTTATCGAATGCTTCCTGCCTTGTTTCGATAGGTGCTTTGTAGACGGCTGTTCTTTTGCACGCCACATGTGTCCTCCTCATGCATTTGTTGCATTGAAATGTTCGGAAACCCCTTGTCGTACACTATAGCCACTGTGGCTCAGTGATTATAATGATTACAATGTACACACTGGTGTAATGTCACCATTCTTTCTCCACTTAATGGCCGAGGTTCAAGCAGAGTTCAAATCCCTTCACACTTTGTGGCAATCACCTCAGCAGGGTCAAAATTTGAGCTCACGGGCCATTTTTCAATAATGCCTTCATGATCGTCAGCGTTATTGACCTCGACTGGGCTTTTTCCTCATCAGAGCCCAAGCTTCAAAGATGCAGGGTTGTCTCAAGGTTAATTCTGGACAAAACATTGCAGAGAGTTGTCAAAACGAACATTATTTGAAGGTAGCTAGGCTTCCCGCTTGGGAATAGGTCGACTTTTATGTCAGAACGAAAGCATTCCCACATGTTTGAAAGTATGGTTAATGCTCCTGGGATCGTGTTTCGTGGCAGCCTCCTAAAACCTGCTGCATCGCTCATTGTTAAACGCTGTCTGTGGGGGAAATTAGCCCTGACACTGTTTTTATTATGAAAACACAGTTTAGATGGGCCCAGCCTCCCAACTTTACAGCTTTTAAATAGCACTTCTCTGTAAAACTATCCCAGTGTCTCTGTGCCCCCCTTTCACTCTCTCTCTCTCTCTCTTTCCCTGTGAGTGGCTCTTGCCAAATAGGGGCACATATGTTTCTCTGTAATTAAAGCTCTTGTTATACAGTGCTGCTCCCTTCAAGTAGAAATGATTAACTAATGGAGCGATTGAGGGGAAATTAATAGTTATCTCTTCCTGTCATTCCCCCTCCCTTGTTTTCTGTCTCTGTTGAGATACCAGAGCACTTTTGTGCAGAGAAATCGATAAGCAGTTTGTGAAGGTGACAATATCTGTGTTGTACTGTACACAGGTGTGAAAGCATGAAATAAAACACAATGTGTTCCAAAAAAAGTATTTGGACACTTAAGCCACACTTGAATGTATGAATATCCCTGTGCAGCTTCTGAGCTTTTCTCAGAACTAACTTATTAACTATTATTTTTAATCAACAGGTCCCAAGGTCATTTGGAGTGGATCATTAAAGGCATTTTAATTTATGCTGGCAGAGTAACCACAGGTGTAGTTATATCATATTCACTTTAAACATGGCAGCTTCTGATTGGTAATCAGGAAATGGCGATAGTGACCAAGTATATCCTTTACTTTTACCTTAATATTCTTTTTGTGAAATGTTTAACTGAACTGTGCTTGTGGTTTCATCTTTTAAATTCAATGCCACTGGTTTTTATATTTTGTTATATAATGCAGTGAAATGTATACGTGAAGACTTCAGATGCAAAAACCTTTTTCTTTTATGTGAGTATTTTTATCAGGACATTTGTCAAAATAAGGCGTTTAATTTCTGACTAATAACCTTTTCTTTGCCATTAAAATGAACGTAAACATAGGAGCCTGATAAAAAAAAAAATGATAATTTAAAAGCAAAACAATCTCAGAAAAATCTTAGACAGTCTTCACATTTTGACTAAAGGATCTTAATATTTTATTTATTTATTCATGTATATATATATATATATATATATATATATATATATATATATATATATATATATATATATATATTTACATATATACAGTATACAAGGTTTTCCACCAAATTAGGTAGTGCAACTGTTTTCTATATATGTAGAATAACTTCTGAAGGATAATATGACGGTGAAGGCTAGAGTAGTGGCTGCTAGAAATTCAAATTTACCTTCACATAAATAAATTACTTTTTAAAATGCATAAAAATAGAAAACTTGTAATACGGATTCACAATCTGTTTTTACAGTATTTGGATCAAATAAACACAGCCTTGGTGAGCAGACTTCTCACAAAAAAACAAAAACAAAAAAAACCATGCTAAAATCCAAACTTTTGAATGTTAATGTACGTCCTTGTGTTTTTATTGACAGAATAAGCTTTGCATGCTCCTCCCAAACATTCATTTAGAGCTCCTTTTATGACAAATTATGTGGGCAGTGTTAGATAAATAGCTTTGCTTTCTGACAGATATTTGTTATGTTAGTCTGCCGACCTACAGCAGCACATCACTTCATGGCTCTTTTAGCGATTTTTAACATTTTGTCTCCAATTCCGATTTCCTTTTTTCCCTTAAATTTAACCAGATTAAACATCTTTGACTGAGCCAGCTGTTGAAGAACCGCCACATCGCAGCAAGTTCACAAATAAAGCAGGCAGAAAAAAAATCCAGCCAGAAGCAAACAAAGTAGCACAAACAACATATGCTTATACTCTCATGATTTAAGGAGCGGTTCCTCTCTAATACATCTTATCACAGCTGAGTGACACGCTCTGCAACGGTGGCATTTCTCCCATCTGCCAGTGTTGAGCCTACACACTCATTACGAGACGGAGTGAGACAGTACTGTTGCACCCTGGGTGTATTCACGTGTGTGTGTGTGTGTGTGTGTGTGTGTGTTTGAGCTGAGCGAGATGGGTTGTTGGTATCGATCACTTGCATACAGAAACTCTCTTCCACACCAAATTCTCTCATTGGGATGTGGAGCGATCCTTCACTGTTCCACTCATCTTACCAGACCCCCTCCTCTCTTCGACACAGCGCTCCACAGCTCTTGGTCTTTCTCTCTGTGGGACTGGAAGGTGCAGGGATATCTGGAGGATCTGCAGAGGAGAATGGGGGTCAGTCTTGTACTGGCAGTCCCAAAAAGACCTTAAGCCTGGCTCAAGGGGGCTTATGCTGATACCTTGACCTTTCTACCAGGGACTACATTTCACACTGAAATTACCATTACCATGCATCTCTCCCCTGAGGTCCGCCGTCAAGTTCTCTCCTCTGGGGTTAAAAGTCATGGCATGATACCCGCCTCGCATGCTAAATGACCGAGATGCATGCTATCCATGCAGTGGACCCCAACGCCAGCAAAATTCCCATTCAATGTTGCATGGACTTGTGTAAGAGAGCTGATGTTGAATTGATTAATATTTGGCCTAGGCAGGGATGGACTGCCCATAGGGAGCACTGGGACTACAGGATGGCTGGTCAGCATATGGGCTAGATGCTGATGAATTTATGTAAAAAGTTTACTGAAGCAATACCATAATTCTACACACACACAAAGGTGTGAAGAACAATAATAATC